>NW_015555730.1:1225548-1233782 GCF_001515605.1 Sinocyclocheilus anshuiensis
ATTTCAGTTTTGTGTAATGTGATCATCGTGGATTATTATGTGTAAAATTGCAAAAATATCATTCATTCATGCATGACGGCGATTTAAACCTAATTCACTTCAATTAAGATAACTAGGCCTATACATGCTATTCTTGTCATGACCCTCAAGGTGTGGGGGCGCTGCGGTGCAAATTCCACTCATGTTTAGTACATGTTAACTCAAAGATTCGTAGAAAAAATATAAACGTTGGACTCTGTGGTCGATTCTGTGTTAAGGTAAGGCATGTTATTCGCAATTAAGCATTGTGGCTGGGTTGTTATAGGTCTCTGTGACTCTCGATGTCTTAGGCCTAACTGAACGGAGGAATTATGGTATTCTTCTGTAGCCTGACGACGAGTAACTTTAACCGTTGTTCATGTGAACTCAAAGACAGCCGGATGCTTTGTTTCTAGACTATTTGTGGGTGGCTGTTTGTTGTTTCACCTATCAGTTCATGTCGATAAAGTATAATAGGGTAAATCCTGTATAGTGTTTTATCCTATATAGCGCTTGCATAAAGCAAGTAGTGCATACACTTGTAGCTGTTATGTATCTTTGTAAGTCATTGTAAGCCCTCTTTTGAGGCAAGCGCACGAACCACCCCCCCGTTATAAAAAAAAAAACAAGTGGGCTCCCCCAAAGTCCACGGTATAGTTCGAACACTGGTCTGAACGTTCTAATGAATGTACCTATTAGTTAATGTGTAAGTTACACAGTACTCAAGCTGGGGGTATAAACATGGACCAAGGTACTTGTTGAGTAATTGATGGTAAGTGCCATTGCAGTTAACTTACCTCATCTTTAACAACACTAATTCTCTTAACTAATTGGTCCAATAGAGGTTTTGGATGACGTACATTCCTAATAATTATGTGTGTAGTCAGAATTTACTTTGGACTCATACAGTAGCTACCAGACTCATATTTGCACTTGCAACTCCTGATTGTCATGTGTCAAAAGTCCTATTTAAAAGGACTTTGCCTGCTAAGTATTAACACTATGCAGTGCTGCACAGTTACTGCAGTGTTCCCAACCAACTTCTAAAGCATGTACCGTGAGGACTTGAACTTACAAATATCCATAATTTGTCAGTTTTGGTAAGCACATATAGTTTCACATTAGTTATCATGAATGTACACTGTATGTTTGTGCCTGTTATTAACCACACTTAAAGGCACAATATGTAAGATTGTTTTAATTAAAATATCCAAAAACTACTAAGAACAGTGTTATATATTTTGCTGACTTGTGTACTTACATTATCCCAAATGTTTCGAAGAATGTTTAAATCCAGAGAAATAAACAATTTTAACTAGTGACACGGACCGTGTCCATAGTGTCATTGAGCCGTGTGTCACGCTCGTTCAGTGGCCTCGTTTCGCTTCGACGGCTTTCCTCCTTACCCTGCTTCATTCTACTACGTTAATAAATCTTTAATACATTAGCTCATCCATGAACATGATTTCTGCCAGAGTCCCGTCGGATTGCAACGGCTGTGGGGATGAAGACGACAACTCCCATGATTTCACACTCAGTCACGGCGTCATCAAACTACGCCTTTGATTCTTTTTTTGTTTTGAATACGCTCCCTCTAGCGGCGAAAATTACATATTGTGCCTTTAAGTGCTACATATTTACCATGTGCATGTACGACTGTTAAGTATACTGTGTTTCTTATTAGTGTTACCCCACATTTGTGTTACCCCACATTTGCCTGTAGGTACAAGATATTCACCATGTACCAGAGAAGTACATGTACTGTAAAATAAAGTGCTACCGCTGGTCTTTTGAAAGGGTCTTTTTCTGTATTTACTGTGTCAGTATCCATTCGTGAACGTTCGGCACACTGACTTTTCTTAGAAATCTTTACCACATGTCTTCAGAGGGCACATATTCCAGCCTACGCTTCCTATGATGTTAAAATGAGAGTCCTCGCTGACTGGCTGGAACCACATGTATCTTGATGATCAGGGATAATGGGGGGCCACAATCACAGGATCCAGATAATTCACATCTCCTGATGAGCGAGTCCTCCCACTGATTACACTCCATTAGTTCAAAGTCTCCATTTGTTTGAGAGTTACACTTAAAATGGGGGTAGAGGTTACGTGATAGAACGACCAAACATACACAAATGTCATGCATTGGTGCAGCTCATCTCACAGCACTGAGATCCCATGACTGAAATTACACCATTTCTGGATGAAAGAACTAGTGTACATTCCAATTCAATACGAGTTAAACTCTAGACACGTGCTGATTACCACGGAAAATTCTGACTCATCCCTCAGTTCATACAGACAAAATGCCTGTGACTAATTACAAAAAAACAACAACAAAAACAACCTGTAATAGTGTATTTTAACATTTATTCCAGTGAATCGTCCTACCCCATCCTTCCATTGTAAGGGTATTATGTACATGCATTTTTAACATTAACTGAAGAACAGCATTATTTATTGTTACAGTATTCCATAGATACTGTCCACAGAGCTTAACTTGTATTGAACCCGAAACATTTCTTTAAGTATCTCTAGGCCAATATCAATTATTCAGAAAGAGAAAACAGTGAAATGCCAAGAACTTGGAAAGCATAGCAAAGCCAAATCTACTTTTCTAGACTGGTTGTTGCTGAAAACATAAACAAAACACAAACAAAACTGAAAACGAACTTCAAAAGAGAATTTGCTTAAAATGTTTTTTTTTAGATTGTTTTGTTTTCATCCATCACCAAATAAACATACAAAACCTACTAAGTTACTAACGTAACTGCGTCTGCGTCTGCTAAGGCGCGATGGGGAAAACTCCTTTTTCTCCGAATACTGAAGCCTTTTCAATAACGCTGTGTAACTGCATGGCCATTGGTTCGTGCAGAGAATTAAAAACGAGCCTATGGCGACGAAGCCTGCCAGAGCCCGCCAGAATGGGTGGGGCATCTGGCTATATAAGCGGGCATTTCGCCATAGGTTCCTCAGGTTACTTCAGCTGAAGCGATGACTGAGTCGTGCAGCTACATAGCACGGCCAGCAACGCAGTACACGTTCCCGTATCTCAGGGAACTGAGGTTACGTTAGTAACCGAGTAAGTTCCCGTATCGATACTTCACTCGTTCTGCATCTAGGTTGTTCCTGCCCACCGACTGACCAGCTATAGGAGCATCTGAGGCTGCTATGGCTGCTACATAGACCTTGAGCGAGGAGGGGGAACGACCCTTATCCAACAGCTCTTGTAGGAAGGACAATATCAGAGATATGTCGCAGGAAATTGGGCCTGCGCCGTGGGCAGTACACCAGACAGAGAAGACAGACCATTTAAGGGCATAGAGCCATCTCGTAGAGGGTGCTCTAGCCTGAGAGATTGTATTTAGCACGCTCTCGGGGAGGTCCGCAGGCTCCCATCGAGAGGCCAGAGGTGCAGAGCCCACAGCTCGGGCTGGGGCTATCGTTCTGTTTGCCTGAGAGAGGAGGTCCCATCTTTAACCCTTCGAAAAGTAAATTGGGCAGTGAGAGTTGCCTTCTGAGGCTAAGAGGTCAACCTCTGCCTTGCCGAAAATCTCCCAGATTCTCTGAACCGTTTGTGGGTGGAGCATCCACTCCTCTGAGTGGACGTTGCTCCGAGATAGCATGTCTGCTCCTTGGTTCAACCTGCCCGGCACATGCGCTGTTCTCTACCAGAATGAAGAGGCGCTTCGAGGAGAGACCACCCTGGTGATTTATATAGGACACCACTGTCATGCTGTCCGAGCAGACTAACACGTGGTGTCCCCTTAGATCTGGCAGAAAGGTGTGAAGGCCCAAACATCCTGCCAGCATTTACAGGCAGTTGATGTGAAGCCGACCCTCCTCTTTCGACCAATGGCCGAAAGCCAGTTTGCCATCGCACAGTGCTCCCCAACCTGTGTTGGAAGCGTCTGTCGAAACCACCTTCCTTCTGCAGACCATTCCCAGGGCACGCCCTGTTCCATCCACTGAGAGTCTTTCCAAGGAGGCCAGAGCTGCTATGCAGGCCTGGTCCACATTGACACGAGGACGTGTGCGACGCCAGGCGTGGGACGGAACTCACGGTTTCAGCTAATACTGAAGGGACCGCATGCGAAGCAGGCCCAGCTGAAGTACCGGAGACGCAGAGGCCATGAGGCCCAGCATCTTCTGAAACGCCTTGAGAGGGGGGCGAGGGGCTTCAACTTTGAATGAGGCCGCGAGCTGCTGAATGGCCAGTGCATGTTCTGGAGCGACTACCGCCCTCATTCGGGCTGAGTCGAGAACTGTTCCCAGGAACAATATCCGTTGGCTGGGGGACAGCGCGCTCTTGGCAAAATTGACCTTGAGTCCCAGGTATTCTAAGTGGCTGAGAAGGAAGGATCTGTGAAATACTAGCTCGTCCTCCGACTGGGCCAGGATGAGCCAGTCGTCGAGGTAATTCAGAATGCAGATTCCCATCTGTCTCAGCGGGGAAAGAACTGCATCCATGCACTTCGTAAAAGTGCGAGGAGCTAGGGACAGTCCAAAGGGAAGGACCGTGTAGTGATATGCCACTCCCTCGAAGGCGAATCTCAAGAATCGTCTGTGGTGGGGGGCTATCTGGATGTGAAAGTAGGCATCTTTCAGATTCAGCGAAAAGAACCAGCCCTCTGGGTACACTTGCGAGAGGATCTGTTTCAATGTAATCATCCTGAACGGCCGTCTCATGAGGGCGCGGTTCAGGTGCCTGAGATCGAGGATGGGCCTTGGGCCGGCATTCTTTTTGTGGATGAGGAAGTATTGGCTGTAGAAGCAGCAAATTCATCACCTCGGAGAGGATGGGCCTTAGGCCGCCATCCTTTTTGGGGACGAGGAAGTATCGGCTGTAGAAGCCTGACTCGCTCCGAGCTGGGGGAACCGTTTCTATGGCTCCTTTCGCCAACAAATTAATCACCTCGGTATGCAGGACGTGTGCATCCTTGCTCTGAACCGCGGGGGTCTTCGAGCGAATTGAAGTGAATAACCTTGTTTTATTATCCCCAAAACCCAGTCTGACACTCCAGGAAATTTGCTCTCTTTTTGAAAATATTTGTTTTTTATTTTTCTCGCTATAAACTAGGGCTGCACGATAAATCGCATGCGATATTTAACGCGCATCTTGTCAGAAAAGCCGGTTCTGTAATCAGCGGTAAATCTCCATCACCTGCGTGCTTTCACATTGAGCAGCATTAACTACACAGAGCCGTTGTTCACTGACAAGCTGCGCAAAACCACGTTCATGTGCGCGCGATTTTTTGCGCAGCTAGTCAGTGAACAATGGCTCTGTGTGGTTAATGCTGCTCAATGTGAAAGCACGCACGTGATAGAGATTTACCGCTGATTACAGAACCGGCTTTCTGACAAGATGCGCGTTAAATATCGCATGCGATTTATCGTGCAGCCCTACTATAAACGATCAGTTGTGTGGGCACTATCTGAACTGGCCCAGAGTTCACAACGGTATTTACCACAAACACACTGGCGTCGGTACCCGGAAGTGAACGGGGTGTTTGGAGGCACAACAGAGGCTGTTTGGGGGGTGGTCCAGCGATGGCGAGACATTACCCCCTCCTCTTCCTGTCCCACAGATCAGGATGACGCCTGAGGTGCTGGGTCCAGCATTACCTTGGGCCGGGGTCCCTGGCATTTAGGGAATGGAAAGCGTCTGGCTGAGCGGGAGCGATGTCGGGGCTCAGGCTTAGAGGCTGGATTTGCAGCCGGTGGTGCGGGCTTCGCGGGCTGCTGAGTCAGCGCCGTCTTGGGGTGACTGGCAGCAGCTGTAGAACTGGAGCACTTTGGCAAGAAGTGTCGCATTGCCTGGGATGACTTCTGCGCAGCGGTGAAGCGCTCAGCCAACTCTTCAACTGCAGGTCCAAACAGGCCAGGGGGGAGACCGGGGAGTCAAGGAAGGGGACCTTATCCGCATCCTTGATCTCCATGAGGGTCAACCATAGGTGGCGCTCGAGCACCACAACGTTGGCCATGGATCTGCCGATCGCCTGAGCCGTCATCTAGTGGCGCGCAAAGCCAGGTCAGTCCTGCTACGCAGCTCCCTGAAAGCTGCGGGGTCCGGGCCAGACTCGTCTATGCTCTGGAGAAGTTTGGCCTGAAAGACTTGTAGGACCGCCATGGAGTGAAGCGCCGAGGCCGCTTGTCCAGCTGACGAGTAGGCTCGTCCAGCGAGCGCTGAAGTCGTCCTACACGGCTTGGACGGGTGGGCGGCCTTTGCCTTCCAGCAGATGGCCATGGGCGGGCAGAGATGCGTGGCCACTGACTCATCCAGGGGAGGCAGTCTGTCGTACCCCTTTTCTTCGGCGCCGTCGACCGATGTGAGGGTGGACGAAGAGGAGGCATGTAGGCGGGCCGATTATGGGGCGCACCAAGATCTGGTGATCTCATCGTGGACCTCTGGGAAGAATGGTGAAGCTCATTGTCAAGGGGCCTGACGGCGCCCCGGCAAGAACCACTCATCCAGGCAGCTGCGGGTGGGCTTCTCTGGTGGAGACCAATCCAAACCCAGCTCTTGCACAGCTTTAGACAGGAACAGTTCGGCGTCCGTGCCCGTGCTGGCTGCGCTCTGCAGACGGCAGGGGGGCGGGGTCGAAAGACGAGCCCGACAGCTCCTCCACATCTGAAGCAGCCAGAGACACGCTGTCGTCCATGGCGTCACACTCGCTCCCACTGAACGAGACCAGATCGCTTGCAGCCGCAGAGGGACGCTGGTCCGGGTGAGAGAAGAGGACGGGGGAAGCCTCTCTATGTGGAGAGAGTGAGGCACGCAGGGGCTCAGCCGGCGTGGCCTCACTCGTCACCGAGATCCTCTGCCCCGCTGCTTTTTCCTCACAGGCTCCTGGGAGGAAGAAAGCGGCAGGGCGCGAGGGGCGGAGTCACTTTCTGAAAAGAAAGCTATCCACGAGCACAGAGAGGTGAAACTCATATCCTAGCAATGAGGACATTCCGTCTCAGTGAGTGCAGCTTCAGCGTGGGCGGCGCCCAAGCATGAAACGTATTCGCAGTGACCGTCAGCAGACAGAGTGACAGTAACTTGCTTTTCAAGTGCGCAGCATTTGAAACCATGCCGGAAATTTGCTCAGAAATTTGCTCTTATAGAAATCGCCATATAGCGGCAGGGGACCGGGAAGACCGCAGCTGCTGCAGACGCTGAAGGCGGCTGAAGAGCAGCGAAGTCAGCCGAGCAGGAAGGGGTCTTGATCCGCTGCGAGGCTTGTTCACGGCAAAGGCTTCGAGTCTCGTAGAGTGAAGATCTTGCAGTCGTCGCTGAAGGAGAAGAAATCTGAGGATCCTATGGCGAAATGCCCGCTTATATAGCCAGAAGCCCCGCCCATTCTGGCAGGCTCTGGTGGACTTCGTCGCCATAGGCTCGTACAGCTCTGCTGTGCGTTTTTAATTCACTGCACGAACCAATGGCCATGCAGTTACACTGCGTTATTGAAAAGGCTTAATTTAAATGCTCTTTAAAAGATGGCGGCGCATGCATACGCTGCGGCTTCTCTCTCTCCCGTCAGAACGGTGTTTTCGTGTTTTTTGTCTTGTGAGTCGCAATGTTTTCGTACGTCTTCATCGCCTCTACTTGTCTCTAAGCGTGCATACAGTCGTGAGTTTCTGCTCGATGTCTGCAGAACCACATTTTTAGAGTAAAACTCCGCGCACGCCGAAGAGCCGCGGGATCTCGGTCTGCTCCGGAGGCCTACACAAAGGGTGGTCAGAGGCTCTTCAAGACTGTTTTAACACCACATACAATAATTCCACAGACCTCCAAGAGTACTCAGAGACTGTCACTGCCTACATCACCAAGTGTATTGATGATGTAACAGTCACAAAGACCATCACTGTCCAGGGCCAACCAGAAGCTGTGGCTAACAGGGGAGGTCTACGGACTCCTGAAGACAACCATCTCCCTGCTGAACGAGCTGAATGCCTTCTTCGCTCACTTTGAGGCACAAAACAGCACCACTGCACAGAAGACTCCACATCCTCCCAGCGACCAGGTGGTGACGCTGTCCCCAGACAGCGTGAGGAGATCCCTCATGAGGATCAACGCACGCAAAGCTTCGGGGAAGCCGTCTCCATCCTGCTTCAATGACTACTTCCAGTTGCACTTACTCCTATTCTCATGAAGCGCTTTGAATGGCTAGTCATGCACCACATCAAGTCTGCCCTCCCCCCCTCCCTGGACCCCTTCCAGTTTCCATA
>NW_015555730.1:1233792-1256865 GCF_001515605.1 Sinocyclocheilus anshuiensis
TTGTTTATTTGTATAGTTGTATTTATATTTAATCTATATCTATTTGTATTTTATGTTCTACTGTTAGTGTTATCTGTATGCACCAAGGGTCTGAGAGTAACGCAATTTCAATTCTCTGTATGTATGTGCTGTACATGTGGAAGAATTGAAAATAAAGCAGACTTGAACTTGAACTGTTCGGAGAAAAAGGAGTTTTCCCCATCATGCGATCACCTTAGCAGACGCAGTACGAGTGAAGTATCGGTATCGAATTTGTATAAAAATATATATTTTTAGATTGTTGGTTTCTGAAAATAAAACAAACAAAAAATATATTTAAATTGTTTTGTTTAAATATATTTGTATAAAAGTTTTAGATGGTAAAAACAAGAAAAACACTTCATTGGAGAATTTGTAAAAAAAAAAAAAAAATAGATTGTGTTTGAAAACAACAGAAATGTTATTTTTTTTTCTTTTTTTCGATTGTTTTGTTTTTTTTTTCTTTTTTTCGATTGTTTTGTTTTCAGCATTCTCCTTTTGAAGTTTTTTTTTTTTTTTTTGGGTGCGTGCATGTGTTTGTGTTTCAGCAATCACCAACAAGAACACAAAACAAAAAAACTCTTCAGGAGAATTTTTATAAAAACATGTTTAGATTGGTACTGTAGTTGCCAAAAGACAAAAAAAACTTTGTATACAATTTATTATTTTTTTTTAAATAAGTTTGTATAAAAATAAGTTATAGACTTGTGGTTATTGAAAACAAAAACACTTCATAGGAGAACTTGTATAAAAAATATTTTTAGAATAGTGGTTGCTGAAAATTAAAACACAAAACAAAACCTAACAAACTTTTAAAAAAAGTAGTTTGTATATACAAACATCTTAAATTGAGAGTTGGTTTAGGACATTTCTCCAAAAGTCTAATATTCAACTTTCAAAAATGTGATCATAATGAATGTAAAGTTGAAGAGGCAGCTCACCTATTTCACGCAGTATTTGCTGCCCCCTTCCTGCCAAACCTGTTCCTGAACGAGACACGGCATGTCCTGGCCTTTATAAAGCTGCATTCACTGAGCTCAGTGCGCAGCATCTGTGGCATCTTGTCAATTACCACAATACCTCCGACTCCTCCGTATGAAATGTAATGCACATCCAATAAACATCAATAGCCCAGCATTGTATTTCCCCCCTGTAAGCGTCAGTTACAACTACATACAGCTGTCAACACATCTTTTGTCTTGATTTACTTTTTCCATTAATGACAAGCAGCAAACAAGACAACTCATACTATTCAAATGGCATCATCACAACTTTATTTTGTGACTTTGTACAATAAAAATGAAAAAGCAAAACAAAGAGAAACAAAATGATAAAAAAGTTGCAGAAGTACATCACCGAGAGCTAAGCATGGTATCGGGGAGGCCAGCTCTGATGGGAACTCGTGCCTATAGAGAGAAAAACACACATCGACTGGCCAAGAACGCCAGCTCACTGTTCCTGAATCAGTTTACATGAGGAAGAGCAGGAAACATCGCATCAACAAATCTCTCACATGTCATGAATCCTCTACTGCATAATGTCGATCCATGGACAAATCATGAGACATTCATAAAGGATGTTTAGATGCACAAGCATTTAAAACAGTGAACTGGAACTTTATATGAGAAACTGACAAAATAATAGTAACTGAAAAACACATTTCATGAATGGCTAAGGTCCGTGGCTAAATAATTTAAATTACACAAATATTGGAAAGAGCTTAACATTTCGGGAAGGGGAAAAGAAGAAGCCACAAAAAGGTCGTTGTTTAAAGGCCAGAAATGCCTGAGGTAAGATTCAGCCTTTATTGAGAGGAGGAAGTGACCTCGGATCTAAAATCACTAAACAGACACACGGTGCAGGAGGGGAATTTGACGCTTTACAAATTCAAAATCCTAACAATATTGCATATCTCTGAGAAGTTTGTATGTTTTATTTGTTTTAGGTTAGGCGCTCCACGGCGCTCTCAGTTTCTGTGAGGTCTGGTGAATGAACCGATGCATTAGATGTGGAAAAAGAGCCTAATGGGTGGACAGAGATAAGTGTTTCCAGGTCAGTGGGGCACACAGAGACACAGCGTCCCCACAAAAAAACGAATGAAATAAAACAAAACCATAGGGCTTTATATAAATGTATGGTTTTGGTCGACAGACTGACTGAGGGTCCCGGCTGGTTTCATTGGCAACTAGGATGTGGTGATGGTCCAAGTGGTTTAAAAGATCTTCTTCTTTTTGTTCTTTTCCAAGGTCCTTTAGGATTGAAAATAAGAAAAATGGAAATTAGAGGAAATAAACATTGACAGGCACAATTTATAACATAACGAAATATGATTGTAAATGATTATACAATCTTTTAAATTACACTACTGGTCAAACGTTTGAAATAAAATATTTCAGTTTTTTTTTTAAAAAGCACCTTATTATAGTCAATATTATAGTGTTTTTAAATATTATGAAATAGTACAATTTAAAATAAATGTTTTCTATTTGAATACATGTTGAAATAGAATTTATGTCTGTGATAAAAGTAGAATTTTCAGCATCATTACTCCAGTCTTCAGTGTCACATGATCCTTCAGAAATCATTCTAATATGATGCTCAAGAAACATTTCTGATTATTATCAATGTTGAAAACAGTTGTGCTGCTTTATATTTTTGTGGCATTAAAATTTCTTTAAAAAAAATCAAATGTGTATAATAATACATGTGTATAATAATATTATACACATATAAATGTGTATAATAAATGTTATTTATTATCTATAATTATTTATGTTTAATATTTCTGTGGAAACTGTCAAACTCTACTTCTCAAAATAATAATAATAATAATACTTTAATTCAGCAGACACATTAAATTGACCGAAAGTGACAGTAAAGACATTTATAATGTTACAAAAGATTTCTATTTCAGATAAATCTCACTCTTATAAACATTCTTTTCAAAGAATCCTGAACAAGTATTAAGCAGCCAAAAACATTGAAAATAATAATTATTATTAATAACTGGGCACCAATAATAATTAAGCAGCAAATCAGTATATTAGTCTGAAGGATCATGTGACACTGAAGATTGGAGTAATGATGCTGAAAATTCAGCTTTGATCACAGACATAAATCACATTTTAAAATAAATAAATCAGAAAATATATATTTTAAACTGTAATACATTTTTAACAATTAAACAATTTCACAATTAAAAATGATTATATACACATTTATTCTAAACTTTGACATGCAGTATAGATGGAACTATCCTTTTTAGGACTAAATAAGTAGTAGTAGTTATTTTTTTATTGCCATATGTCAGCTTTTAAGGCTATCTTCATGGCAAAAAGCTTAGTTATAAACACAAAATAAAACCAAAAATTATACAAGATTTTTTAAATTAACATACAATAAAAAAAAAAATCAGGTAAAATCTTACTAAACAAGTCCCTGAGTGAGCGTACTTCATAAAAAAGTTTTCTACTACTAAAACCGGGACGGTCCAATAAAATGTTTAATGGAAAAGGGGGGTCTTGCAGAAGATGCATAAAGTTGGGTCTTTCAGGAGTAAATAAAACACTACTACTACTACTAAGCTTGATGCAATGCATTCTGGGATTTCCTTATTCACAAAGGATGCATATGCAGTTCTCACTAGGTTTATCAGCAGCCCTCTGGTGTGTCTTTGTTAGCGTGTGTGTACCTGGAAGCGTCCAGCTTCTGCTGCTCCAGCATGCGTTGTTGGGCCTCCCAGCTGACCTTCTCCTCCTCGAGCTGACGTCTCTTCTCCTCCAGCTCCTTATGCTGGGCCTCCAGGTTCTTCCTCATCTGTTCATGACGCCGCTGCAGCTGAACAGACGAAACCACACCAGCAGAGGGAACTCAGACTCCATAACAATCTTTTATGAAGAATACACAGCCTTCAGTTAATTGTTGGTGATTGCTGGTGGTACCTCTCCCTCAGAGTCTTTGAGTTTCTGGATCTTCTCCTTGACCTTCATCTCAAACACCTGCTCCATCTCCATCTCCATCTTCTTCATCTTCGTCACATGTTCTCTCCTCTCCTCCTCCATCTGTGCCAGTGGGCTCCTGTTCACATCCACACACACGAGCAGAAGCATCGCACGGGCAGATGCACAGCACGCATTCATTAGCAAAAGCATCGCCCGGGCCGATGCACAACACACATTCATTAGACGGTTTACTCAAAGAGCCCGATTGAGCTTTAGAGACAAACACACCCATGATGCAGGAGCAGTAGGGAAGAGAGGACCCTGCTGGGAAGACTTGAGGACCCAGTGCGGTGAGGTTGAGTTAGTAAGCTGTACTGCAGCGGTGTTAGTGTGCAGCCACAAGATCAACACCGCTCACATAGCACAAAGCCAACGTCACTTATCAAACAATCACAGCAAATTAACATGTACTGCTAAATCACACACATAAGTAGTCAAGATTATAAACGGATCATCTGGAGCTGGATTATGGAGGACTGAAAGCCTGTACATACCAAGTCTTATGAGAATATACAGTCTGGAGCAAACGTTTAGGGAGCAGTATAGAGCATGAGTTTGAAGCACATTACCATTACTCTCTGGGAAAAAAAGGTAACACATGGACGAAAGGAAAAATGCATGTTTTTGCATGCTTTAATGCAAAAAGAAAGATAAACCAAAACAAATAAAATAAATAATAAAAAACAAAAGCCAGATCAAACAAAACAAAATAAAATAAACAACAAAATAAAACTAAGCAAAAATGAAAACAAAAATGTCCTACTCAATGAAATCAAGTAGAAAACAAACAAACATTTTTTGTTCACAGATTTTTTTTTTTAGGATTTTTGAGATTAAGAAGATGGGTCGGTTTTTAGAAGTGTTCACTGCCAAAATTGCCCAGCTTTCGCTGCTGCAAATTGTCATTACATTTATATGAATTGTATTTATTATATCCTTAATTCATTACACATAAGCAATTACATTTTTGCAATAAATATTCAAATGAATATAAATACAAGCTTTAGAATATATAAAGCTTTTAAAAAAATTCTAAACTTGCATGTTATCTTTTAAGCTCTTTCTGAGCCTACATAAATTAATTATATTCAGTTGATTCCGTTGCATTAAAATAAAAATACCATTTTCTTGCAGCGGTCTTCTCAAACTTTCATGGCAGCAGCGGTGTCTCTTTAAATGCGTTCAACGTTCAGGTTTGATGTTCAACTAAAGCAAAAACCAAAACAAACCAACAAAACAAAACACAAACCAAACTTAACAAAAATGACCTACTCACCTAACAAAACATCAAAAACAAAAGAAACTAATAAATAAAAACAGAACACAAAACAAGAAAACAAACCCAACTCAAAAAAAAAAAAATGAAATGAAAACGAAACGAAACAAACTAAGCAAATTAAAACAAAAATGATCTACTCATTGAAAAATAATAAACATTTGATAACTGAAGTTCAAAGTTTCTATGTGAAAGTGTTCATAAGGACACTGTTTTATTTCAAAACGTTGGTATGTACACGCTTTTTCTCCTGTCAGGCAGCATCCAAAATAGTTTACAATGAACAAGTCCTGAGTTGCCTAACTTCTTAAGAGTCTTCCAGCTAACAGAAAGCAAGATAAACGTCTTTAAACTGACTAAATAAAGGAGGACATCTAAGGTAATGTGCTACAGAACAGCAGTTTGACAATGATCCTACACAAAGCTGGATCTGCAGTTACACACACTAAGGACACTGAGCGGGATGCCCGACTCCGAACGTGAACAGACGAGGAGAAAGAGGGAAAAACAGAGAGCAGAGGAGAGAGGACGAGACAAATGTGAACTTGATCACGACACTTACATGCCTTCAACTGTGTCAGATCTAAAATAAAAAAACACACACACTTAGCATGCTCACACTGCATCATGTGTTAGAAAAAAAAAAATGTTAGCAGCTGAACCGAGATCTAAAATCAGAAAACACAAACACTTAGCATGCTCACACTGCATCGTGTGTTAGAAAAAAAAAACAACGTTAGCAGCTGAATCATGTACTTTTGGCCGCTCTTATGCTTTGGTTAAGATGGGGGCTCTTCAGACGGAGCCATACACGCGTGACCGTGGAAGTGAATGGCCGTTCGCGAGCGTCTGGACTGTATTTGAGGGTTAGTGCCAGGTGTGTGCTGAGGATGAACCGCTGTGGCTGTTAGGAAGCCTGGATGTGTTGAGCAGCTCAGTATCACTGCGCTGACTTTAGCATTATTAGCATGTGTCAGTCTAGCCCTGGGATTCAGGTTTAGGCGTCTTTACACAATGATCCTTTATGGGCATATTATAACCACAGACATCTGCTTCATGTACAGTAAACTGACATCAGTAAACCGTATCGGTCATGTTTGTGTACACTTGAAGTAAGGCTTAAAATAGGCTCTGGAGTTTGTATTGGTGAAAAGCACTCACTTTGTGAGTTGGCCTTTGTTTTTGTTGTTGTCGACGCCGTTGTAAGTGACAGCGGCCAGTTTCCTGCTGCGATAGTTCTCGTAATGGACGTTGTTGGTCACGTCCTTCAGGTCCTGCATGTGAGTTCTGTGATTGAGGAGAACAAATAAATGACAGGTTTATATCACAGCATGTCCATCTCAGACATTAAAGACATTTAAAATGCTATTTCACATAAATGCTGTTCTTTCTATTAATCATGGCTTCCACAAAAACATGAAGCAGCACAACTGTTTTCAGCATTAATAGTAAGAAATGTTTATTGAGCAGTAAATCAGTATATTAGAGTGATTTCTGAAGGATCATGCGACACTGAAGACTGGAGTAATGATGCTGAAAATACAGCTTTGCATCACAGGAATAAATTACATTTTAAAATGCATTCACATAGAAAACTGTTACTTTAAATTGTAATAATATTTCACAATATTAATATATTTCTGATCAAACAAATGCTGCCTTGGTGAGCATAAGTGATTCCTTCAAACATTTAGACCCCAAACTTTCGAAGAATAGTTTATTATAGTAGGCCACAGATGCACGGCTCTAATACGGATGTTTCTGATCTTGGAGGAATTATGAGAATTTGAGCACCATCATCAGGTATAAGTGCTGGTGTAGAAGCACAGTTATGTACCTGATGAGCATGTTTCGAAGGATTGTGAAGTCACAGTGCTCCCCATTCTCCACTGAAAACAACAACAACAAAATCAGTGTATTAAAAGTTAATCAAGAAACAGCAACAGCATTACACTATAATATCCACCTCTTCCCATCCTGCAGTTAAAGATGACTACAATTTAAAAAAAAGATACTTTGGGGGAAGTTGTACCAAGTTAGTAACTTTTGGCCGAATGCCAATTTGCATGCTATTAATCATATATAATCACATTTAATTTTATGATATCAGACAGTGGGTTTTGTCATACTCCGTACCAATTCTTCATTGTTCGCACAGTACACACCTTGCATAGTGACTATTCTCACAGAAGTAAGCAAATTGGTATTAATATGGGCTTCATAATTACATACGAATATCCAATCGGGATTACATACAGATAATCTGGAGCTGAATTATGGAGGACTGAAAGCCTATATACAATAAAGTCTAATGCAAATATATAATATACAAATATATACAAAAAGCAACATAGTCGTTAAAAACAAAACAAAAATCAATTGCAAACAATAAACACACCGACACACAAAAAAAAACCCAAACCAAGTCAAGTTTAACTAAACAAAAATAACCTAATTGTAAAAAAAACCAAAAAAACAACACACACACAACCAAACTAAGTCAAAGACTATAGAATACCCAAGACATGTCACTCGTATAGTTTTGAATGGGGAAAAATGCAACACTCAATATGGCCGCTCAATCGCAGGAAGCCCCCGCCTTCTGAATGAAAGAGCCAATCGCTAATCGGTAAAGTCAGCGCGTCACTGCAGCTGCCGTTAGAAGTATCCCAGTTGCTATAGAAACAGTCAGCGCTCTGAGACGTGCGCTCAGGACTGCGCATGCGCACTGGCTGATCTAGCCTGAAAAATAAAGCAAGAAGCCGTGGTTTACAGTGAATTTATAACAGCTAAGGGGTGTTGTTAGAAAACCCCATAACACCCTAGCTGTTGTAATTTACAACAGCTTCGAACGAGGCTCAGCCAATCAGAATCAAGGACCGGAACTATCCACTTTATAATGCTATTTGAGCAAAATAAACTACATTTATGACACAGTTGTTGTCAGATTTCACTGGTGATTTCAAATATGAAATTTAATTGTAAGCTTAGTGAACAGTTTGGGAGAATTGAATGTTTCCCTATTCAAAGTGATAGGAGCTGCACTTTCATGCCCAAGAGGCGTTTCAAAGATGGCCGCCGAGTGACATGACTGGCCTTAAAGGGACTTTGACTAAGCTAAGCTAAACAAAAATAACCTGCATAACAAAACAAATATCAATTACGCCCCCAAAAAACTAAGCTAAACTAAACAAAAACAGCCTACTCGTTGAAAACAAAACAAAAATAAACTGCACCAAAACTACAAAAAACTCAAACAAAACAACCCAAACTAAGCTAAACAAGAAATGTAAACAAAAATAACCTAACGTTACTTGTTGAAAACAAAACCAATTGCACAAAAAAAAAAACACAAATCAAACGAAGCTAAACAGAAATAACCTGCTTGTTGAAAACAAAACAAAAAAAAAACCTAAGCCAAGTAAACAAAAATTAAAACAAAACAAAAAACTCCTTATTGAAACCAAAACAAAAAACAACTAAGTAAACCAAGCAAGATGCTTTAATAACTAGAGTTTGGACACTGCAGGTCAGGGTCCATAGGAACAAACTGGCATTTATCGTTCCTCTGCTACTGTAATGTATAAACTGACCAGCAGGTGGCACCTGACCTGTCTCTTGCTGTGTGTGCGTCACTTATCGAATGAATGAAGCCGACCTCTCCCTCCTTCCCAACCACAGGCCATCTGTGTGCTTACATGCTGCTGAAAGCATCTCAGGCATTCAAACCTACCCTCTTAAAACACAGATAACCACTGGATCCAAACACAGCAATCAAACCCACTGCCCTCCTGATCACACTTCATGTTTCTGTCTAGACACAATAAGCCTGCTCTCAGTGCGGCTCGCTCCAGAGGATCTGGTTTAGCGACTCTCGTGTTATCAGAGGTCAAAGGTCTAGAAAGAAGGGGAAGTAGACGCAGGCATCAGCTCCAGCCAAACCTCTCCGGTGAGCGAGCAGATGTGACTAATCAAATCAGCATCTGATCTTCTGCTTCAAATGTCAAACATCACTGGACCTTCATCTTCAAAGCTTCATTGACGACTCCAGCCGTGCTCATAGTTGATACTGTATGTTCACGGCGGATCATGTGACGCGTTCCACAGGAGCTCTCGATCAAACGTCAAAACACACACACTTCCTGTTTGCAGATCTGCAGGCTTTCACTTACTGCACACCCTAGGGTGTTTATCACATGACCCTAAACACACTACGAGGACAAGCTTTTCATTATGCCTTTCATTTATAAGATGTCACTTGTTTATTCTTTCATTTCTGTAAGAGGCCTTTATTTAATTAACTAGCTCCAGTGTTGTTATTATTAACTACAAATATTAAAAAACACTTTTGCTAATTAAAATAAAGAAATATATGAAAAAATAATGAGACAAAAGTTTTTTGAACTGAAATAAGCTGAAGTACTTACTAAACGAAATAAAACTAAAAAAGTAGAAATGCAAAAAAAATAAAATTACTAAAAATGAAATAACATTTAAATAAACTAAAATTATAAAATAAAAGCAAAAAAAAAAAAAAACTAAAACAGTAAATAAATAATGCTAAAATAACACTGGACTGCACCTCAGTTCAGAACTGAAAACGTTGCATTTCTTTATTAAACTAAAAACATGGCCTTAGTTATCAGCAAAAAAAGTTATTTCTGACACTAATAAAGTGATTATTTTGTTGCTAATGCTTGATTTTTATTGCAGATTCTAATTGGTCTGTGGTGTGCTAAGCTTAACTGGCAATGAATTAAAGACATTACCAAAACAACAACAAATCAGCTGAACCCCTTTGACCTAAAATATTTACTTGAAGATAATATTTCTGTTAAATAGTTCTCTTTGTACCTGTATGTCATGCGGCCATTAACTGACATTAAACAAAAATATAAAAAAATAAATATTTAAAAAATATTTAAAATAAATGTAATTTTTTTTTTTATTGTTTTTCATTTTAAATATTACATTGTTTTATTTATTAGCTTTTCATCAAATCAAAAACTCCCTATAGTTCCCTCACAAAGCCCAGTTTGGGAAACCCTAAATTAAGTTATAATTAAAATAATAATAAATCAAAATATAAAGCTATACTGACCAATAAAAAAAAAAGAAAGAAACCTGAGCGAAGTTTAATGCCGTCATCAGGCATTCCAGCCTCCCAGATGTACATATAACGCCATTGTGATCAAAAAGAAAATCATTATTACTAGTCTTCATTGATGATGGCAAGTTGATCTTATGACAAGAAATCATTTATATATTCTCTTCCTAGGGTGTTTCTAAACTGTTGGAGGGCACTGTATTCATGATATCCCGTCCTCTGGCTATGGTTTGGTCTTATAAAATATAATCTGACTGAAGTGAAAGTCACTGGCAGAGTCCACCCTGAATGATTCAGTGGAGGCTAGACATCGTCTGGTGAACGTGTCACAAGCTCAAGCTTTCTGTGCTGTCACTGGTCAGACAGACTGTTTTATCACTTTCAAACAGCACAATGAGAGGTGCATTACGGTCCGGAGCACAAGCGGTGTTGGAAGCCAACAATAGCCTTAGCAAACATCACTAATGAAGCCAAACAACTACATTTAGATCAGTCAGACTCAGATCTGCTGTGAACCAGAGTAGATCAACAGCCTCAGGGTCACACACACACACAAAGGGGAGGTGACCTTTCACCCCTTACCTTCTGCCACGCCCCAGGGATACTGCCTGCCCCGTACACGCTTCCCATTGACCTCGATGATGGTGTTACTGCCCACCACAGCCAGCGGCAGACGGTCCTGAGGGACACAAATCACACAGACATGTTCAGAGAGAGAGGTGCTGGGAACATCTGGTGACTGATATTGATTCTCAATGTGTGTGTGTGTGTGTGTGCGGGGCAATGATGATAATGCGCTCTTTCAGTGAGTGTGACTCTGAACCATTTCCCTGGTGGGCCTAATTAGAGAGCCACTTTTTGAGTAGTTAGTGCACTCTGAGTAGGGTTATAATCATTAACTAAAACTAAAACTATTACAAAACATTTTCACTGCTTCAAAGAAAATAAACATGAAATTAAATCAAATATTAAAAACAAACTTATTTCAGCTATATAGATGTAAAAAACGAATACAAATGACAACAAAATTATTATATTATAAACTTTAAATTGAAATGAAAACAGAAATATAAAAATAAAATGAATTCAAAACATTAACAAGAACTCTAATACTAAAATAACACTGACTCTTTCCACAAAATCAGTCCACTAGTGAGCTTCTCTAGTGAGTGGTGCTTTATCATAAAACTGAACTTGTCTATCACTGCGTCCTAACCAGGTGTGACTTAGTGTTTAGCTAGTTGGCAGTTTTTTCTTCTAATGTTTATACTTATTTTCGCTTTATTTCAATGAACAAAAATGCTTTTTATCAGTTTGAGTTAACAATAACAGCACTGATCCAATCTATTTAAACTTCCACAATCAGTCTCTCATTGATCCTGGGAGCGGTGTTTAGATGAGTATTTAATATGTGCCGCACACTATATTTTCAACAACACAACAAACACATTACAATTTGGCACAATTTTTGTTTTTACTCATGTCACACCTTGACTAAAACAGATTTCCACTTCAAAGAAGTTGGAGCCCCGGAGGACAGCCAGCTATTACATAATCGTCATGGACCGATGGCAATTTGATGGTTGAACAGCTAGTGGTAAGTTTTCTGGATGGTTAACATCCTGGTTAACTAACCACACGCGACGCCGCGACACACGATAAAAGGTATCTTTTCCATGTTAATCAGAGTTTTAGCCGCGAAGGCCACACGCAAAATTTCTAATTTAGAAACTTTCTATTTCCACGACATCACGGCTGGAACAACAACATACAAACTATATGACAGTAGATAATCTCAGGTGATTATGTGCTTTATTCAAAGTTAAACGCCTCTAATATGAGTTTAAATATAAATTTTGTGTGACCTTATAGCCATACTGAAAGCAACAATAGATAGTTTACCTACTAGTGGACTCACTGCGAACCAACGAGTGTATTCCATGACAAAGATGTTATCAGTCACTCAGTATGTACATTTAATGCTGTTAAAAAGGTTTAATATTTATGAATTAGATTATAAACGCATCCATTTCGTTGCAAGAGCAGTGCGCTTCCAGAGAGAGCCCGCCCACACACGCTTCTGATTGGCTGTGATATTTGATTGATTAATCGCAGTGTCACGTCGTGTCTGGTGTGGACACCCAAATTGCTTGTTGCTGGAATCTTGTCGCGTCGCGTGTAGTTAGGACACGGTGTGATGCTGGTGAGCTGATTTAAACCACTGAAACAATCTCCAAAACACCTTTGTTTTGGCCAGATTTTGTCTGAAATCACACCCATTCCGCCTTCAATTTCATTTGAAATCTACTGGGGCCTTAAAACCATCTAGTCATTCAGATTACCACCAATTAGTAAATCTTGAAAAAAAAAAGAATAATTCATTAACTTTCGTAACCAAACAAACCTTAATCTTCTTGACTAGCTTGCTCTCCTCCTCGTCATCAGTCTCCGGGAACTCATAGATTTTGATCTTATGTTCCTGGATCTCTCTCATTATCTGGGAAAAGAGGAAAACAAAAGGACAGAGGGAAAAATAAAGCATTCAATTGGTGCTGACAAGTAAAAAGACCTGCTATCTCCCAGCAGGCTCTATGGGCTCTCAGTGTCACTGGTTTGCGATTGCATTGACTCTCTAAGGAGTCCGCATAAAAACCATGTGTGGACAGATTTATCTGTAGTGTTATGATGAGTTCTCACTGCAGCCGCCGTTCGCAACACCCCAACACTGCGACGCACGCACGCACGCACGCACGCACGCACACACACACACACACACACTTTTTTGTTTTTGTTTTTATTGTTCTTTATTGTTGTGTTTAGTCACAAAATGTGTGTCTCCGCTCCAAATTTTCTGTCCTTCAGGACTCATGAACCATAAAGATTTATTACTCAAAAAGCCATAGCAATAAGTTAGCCACACACACACACACACACACGTTGCTTCAGCTGGTTTGCAGATGTTGCAACTGTCCCACATGCATCATTTGAAACACTGGGAATGCTTTCATGATGCTGAGATGCAACATAACTCCTGCGTCTCTATGAATGGCTGTTCAACAGTGAGGGCAGTTAATATCAAACTGAATGGAGGCTGAATGTTTGTTCATGCACATAAAACAGCAGCAAGTTTACCTTGGGGATTATATAATGGAAAACAAGATTTTCTTAGCTTTATGAAATAAAGCAATGTACTATGTACACATGGGCTCTGTTCCAAAACCTAGTGAGCTGCCAAACTAGACAGCATTTTAAGGCATCATAGGTGCAAAATGCTTACACAAAGGCTATTAAAAATAATTATGATGTTTTAAAAGATATTTGTTTAATTTAAACCAGCACTGCATGTATCCTTTGAGAAGGCAATCCCAGATCAGAAAATCAAGCATTTTTAATGTAGTACTAAAAATTATTAATAAAAAAATTATGAAAATTAATTTCATCTATTTAAAATGAGTTATTTTAACCAATATTGCACACACACACACACACACACACACACACACACACACACACACACACACACACATTTTATTTATATTTAAATAAATAAATAAATGCTGGTCAAACTGAATATTGTTGTAAGATAATATTGTACAATTTTTGCTGTAATGTCTCACTTTGATGCAGAATTCTTAGATGTTGCTATTAAACCCTTATCCCTGTGTTTCTGTTTGCAATTACCAGAATTTTTGTAATTTGCACTGTTACATTTGTAAAATAACTTGTAGTGGTTTAAAATGTTTGGAATGATGTGAATGTAAATTATTTAGCAACCTGTGCCGCATAATTTAAGAAAACTGTTCTGATACTGTTGAAAGTATACATTTATTAAATTCCATCCCATTTATTGTTAAATACTGAACAATAATGTGACTCTGACTGCATTTAGATTAAATGACACTAACAACCTATTTAGGATTCACTCACATGGCAAGAACGTTAAACTCCATTCACAGCCAGATTATGACTAAGGATCATAAAGAGGGAGGAAATTTATTCTAAAAAAACAAAAACAAAACTGAATTGTGTTTTTTGGGCAAGAAACCTTGTTATAGGTGGACTTCAGGGGGGAAAACCCCTCAAATCTACAGGTAGTGAGTTTGGCGTTAGCATGCGATCACTCTCACCTGCTTCTTGAACTGTTGGCACTCCTCTGGAGTCAGTGTGTCTGCTTTGGCGATGAGTGGGATGATGTTCACTTTTTCATGTAACCGTTTCATGAACTATTATCATTCATACTACAAAATTGCACAGCCATAAAGTGGTCAAAATTTCAAATCAGTTGCTGGCCAATATATTGGTCAATATGTAGTTTTTTTTATTTTTTATTATTATTGGCATATCAGTTTTTCTGTTTGGCTGAACAGAAGTGTTGTAAGCGGGACTTTTATTTTAACAGCTTGCCCGCTTTGTCATATTAATGGAGTACTGTATGTACAATTTGTGTTGCCTGGTCTTTAAATGAGGATAAATGATTCTGATTCACAGACTTACCCAGATTACCAAGAGCACTGGTTAGGGTGCTTACTTCCTTTTTTTTTTATGAATGTTTTTAACCATTTCTTTATTTTTGAAAATGCTATAGTGGGATTACAAAATTAAGAACTTGCTATCTTAAGTATAAATTTTTATTTTATAATTTTTTAAAATAAAGTTAACTTTTACCATTTAATCAAAATATACATATTTTTTGCATTCAAATGGAAGAAAGAAATCAATATGGGTTTAAAACATCATGAGGGCAAGTAAATACTGGAAGGCAAGTTTAATTTTTGGGTGAATATCATCCTTCTAAATACGCGCTCTCTCCCTCAGGTATAATAAAAGTAGCCTACTCAGGAAAAAACACGTAACTTGAGAGCACATTGGCAAATCCTGCTACATTTCTTTCTTCTCAGGGGAAGAGTTGTTTTCAAAACCATTAGCACTAGCTGAGAGGCCATGGGGATGTTTTGGAAACATGAACGAGATGATGTGCTAAAGCGTACGTGCAGCCACCGCAGATCTGTCATTCTGTAAATTACCAACTCCACAGAAACAGGGAAAGAAAAAAGTCAGAAATGAGGCCAAGAATGTAGGAGAAATGGCTCCATCAGGAGGTGGTCGGCTGTGGAATGCAAACAGTCATTTTGCAGGCGAGCGTGACTATGCCTGCTGCCTCACACCTGCTGCGGGGCGTGTGGAGGATTCCTGCGAGTTACTATCTGCAGTGAGCAGGTGATCTCTGATTCTTCACACTCCACCACTCTGCTGAGTAGTGGTTCAACGTGTCACAAATCTCACGGTTCGGATCACATTTAGGGGTCGACCGATATGTGTTTTTCAAGGCCGATGCCAATACCGATTATTACCGGCATCATTTTCATCTATCAAATTCAAAAATTTATGTTTATAAGCTTTTTAAAATTTCCATTTAAAACAATATAATAAGAAGTAGAATAAGACAAATAAGTTACCAATCATATGAAATTAACCACTTAGGCCTATATAAAAGCATCCAAAAAGCAGCTTGTCATGGGACCTTTAACAAAAAATAAAGCCAAAATGGAAAAGCCATGTGTGACAATGTTAGGACACCCTTACTGTTAACGTAAGAATTAAGAGGGTACATAGCAGTCAGGCACTGCTAATCAATTACCTTTGATTAACTGATCATCAGCAAGTGTGAGCACCTCCATAAAAGCAGATGTTTTGGCAGTTTGCTGGTCTGGAGCCTTAAGGTGTGTGTTAACACAATGCCAAGAAGGAAAGACATCAGCAATGTTTGTCATGTGACCATTAACCAACATCAGACAACAATTATCATGCAAATGTCTCATAATATTACTAAAATATTAACTTAACATCACAGGGGTTCTTCAAGCAAATGGTTTCCAAAATGGAAAAGCCATGTGTGACAATGTTAGGACACCCTTACTATTAACATAGGAATTAAGATGGTAAGTAGCAGTCAGGCACTGCTAATAAAATTCCTTTGATTAACTGATCATCAGCAAGTGTGAGCACCTCCATAAAAGCAGATGTTTTGGCAGTTTGCTGGTCTGGAGCCTTCAGGTGTGTGTTAACACAATGCCAAAAAGGCAAGACATGAGCAATGATCTTAGAGAAGCAATTTTTGCTGCAACCAATCTGGGAAGAGTAATATGGCCATTTCCAAACAATATGAAGTCCATTATTCTACAGTGAGTAAGTTTATTCACAAGTGGAAGACATTCAAAACAGATACCAATCCTCCCAGGAGTGGACGTCCCAGCAAATTCACCCCAGGATTAGACCGTGTAATGCTCAGAGAAATGGCAGACAACCCAAGAACTACATCACAGACTCTACAGGCCTCAGTTAACATGTTAATTGATAAAGTTCTTGACAGTACAATTAGAAAATATGGGACAAGTATGGCATGTTTGGAAGGCTTGCCAGAAGAAAGCCTCTTCTCTCTAAAAAAAAACATGGCAGCACGGTTTAGGCTTGCAAAGTTGCATCTGAACAAACCGTAAGACTTCTAGAATAACGTCCTTTGAACAGACTAGACCAAAGTGGAGATGTTTGGCCATAATGCGCAGCGCCACGTTTGGTGAAAACCTAAAGAGCATATCAGCGCAAACGCCTCATAGCAAAAGTCACACATGCTGGTGGAGGGCTGATGATTTTGGGCTTGTTTTGTAGCCACAGGACCTGGGCACCTCACAGTCATTGAGTCGACCATAGACTCCTCTATATACAAAAGTATAAAGCTTGGCAAAGATTGGGTCATGCAACAGGACGATGATCTTGAGCACACCAGCAAATCTACAACAGAATGGCTGAAAAGAAGAGAATCAAGGTTTCGATACCCCAATCAAAGTCCAAGACCTCATCCTGACTGAAATGATGTGGTGAGAGCTGTGCATAAACAAATGCCCACAAACCTCAATAAACTGGAGCAATGTTACAAAGAAGAGTGGGCCAAAATTCCTCCAGAACGATGTAAGAGACTGATAAAGTCATACAGAAAATGATTACTTCAAGTTATTGCTGCTAAAAGTGGATGCACAGGCAATTGAATCATAGGGTGTGCTAACTTTGTCACCCATGGCTTTTCCATCTTTGCGTAATTTTTGTTAAATAATGACATGGTGTGATATGTCATGTGATGTTGTTCATCTGAGGTTTTATTTTCCAAATTTTAAGACCTGACAAGGGCCAGATACTTTTTTTATGATACAGAAAACCATGGAATTCAATAGGGTGTCCTAAAGTTTTCATATGACTGTATATCATACTGCTGACCTCTGACCTTTAATGCTCACTACTAGCAAAGGTGCAGAGACCTGGGGCCAGATTCACCAAACATGCTTCAGAATAAAAATCTTTATAACTGCCATTTTCTTCTTATTTTCTAACCTAAGAAAAAAGTTAAGAATATTTTAAAATTCTTCTTAATGTTTTAAAGAATTGTTTTTCTTAAGATTGTTCTTAAGACAAAACTTGGTCACACTTTATTTTAACATCCAATTCTTGCTATTAACAAACCATTAGCTACTACTTTTGCCTCAATAAACTACTAATTTGCTGCTTTTTAATAGTTAGTAAGGTAGTTGTTAAGTTTAGGTATTGGGTAGGATTAGGGATGTAGAATATGGTCATGCAGAATATGTGCTTTATAACTAGTAAAAAACTGCCAATATGTTATTAATAGGCATGCTAATAAGCTACTAGTTAATAGTGAGAATTGGTCCCTATACTAAAGTGTTACCCAAAACTTGATTCAAATTCTTGAAAAGAATCTTCTTAAAGGGGTGGTTGATTGCGATTTCACTTTTTTAAAGTTAGTTGGTGTGTAATGTTGCTGTTTGAGCATAAACAATATCTGCAAAGTTACGAAGCTGAAAGTTAAATGCAAACTGAGATATCGTCTTTTAAAATTCTGTCAGTTTAATGCCTACAAAAACAGCTCGTTGGGACTACAACGAGTTACTTCCCGGGTTCGTGACATCACAAACCCAGATAAACCCCGCCCTTGGGAACATGCAGCAAAGGGGCAAGGCCATGTTGTGCTGCTTTAGAGAAGAGGAAGAGAAATAGGGGTGCATGTTAAAATCTATTCATATATGAATCGCGATTCTGTCTTCTAGCGATCCTAATGGATTCACAAGTTTCAAAATCAATGTTCTAAAGCAGCGGTTCTTAATCCTGTTCCTCACGTCACCTCTCTCTCATTCAGATCATCAGCTCAGCTCCAACAAAAAAGCCAACAGAAGCAGCAGCATTTACAAATAACAGCGTATCTAAAAGTATGAGACAACAACAAACAAAAAGCATACCATTAAAGCCGTGCTTGCACAGGTTCTGTGTGATCCTCTTCACTAATATTCTCTGGGTCTCAATTGGGCTCAAACTGATAAGCGATATAGACGATGCCGCTGTTTACAATACAACTGGAGCACATGCCGCTGAGGTGAGGGGCGGGACCGCTTAGACGCGCACTAGAGGCGGTTTAGCCAATCACAACACACTGGGCTAGCTAACCAATCTGAGCCCATTGTGTATTTCTGAGGGAGGGGCTTCATAAAAGCAGGAAAAGATCAGCTCGTTTATAGGAGAAGGGACAGAGCGGTGTGGAATAAAAGTAAATTATGTGAAAAATAATGTTTTTTTTTTAAATACGAAGCATTAACACATGTTAGACTGCACCCCATAAACACAATCAAGCCTAGAAAAAAAAAAGTCAACCACCCCTTTAAAAATCATCAGCTTCTTAACATTAGGCAAGCCTAGAAAAAAAAAAGGCAACCACCCCTTTAAAAATCATCAGCTTCTTAACATTAGGATAACCTCCAACATGCTTAAATCTCCAAATGTTAAGATGTTTTATGAATTTTCTGGGCTATTTCGGATAAATTGTTGTACTTAAGCATTAATTAGCTACATACAATACAAATATAATACATATTAAATGTACTAGGGATGTGCACAAGTTCTCTGAAGTGATATCAATAATTGATCATGTAAACAATGATCAGTCATGATTATGAGTGATGTGACTTCAGCAAGAACCGCTGCTCAATCAGATAATTTTCAAACAGATAATAATTGCATTTAAGAACATTCTTTATGAACTTCATGGAATTTATCTTAAGAAATGAATCTACCCCCAACTTATCTAAAAAGTACAACAAGGCATTTAAAACATGACATGTTGCATGTGAATAAGTAGTTTGACTTGAAGGCCAGGCTGATTAATCAGCTGATTTTTGGCCATTTTGAGATCACCGCTAACGCAAGCACCTTGCTAAGAGTTCAAAAGAGAGTTCAAGAATCACTATTACTGTTGCTCATACTAATGTTTATGGGATTCTAACAAACCGCTAACTAGACAAACACATTTTCAAAATCAACTAGACAGCGAGTCACCTGAACAACTAGTCAAGTAAGTTTAAATAATGCCGTGTTTGTTATAAATAATTTACCCATGAAAATGCACATATTTAGTGTCTTTAAACTTGTGCCTTTTCAATCTAAAACATTAAAGTGCCTGCCCCCTCACAGCAACATCTTTTTAAAGATGGTCAAAGAGGTTTTTTTTTTCTGGACAACTAGTCAATTAGTTGACCATCATGACCCATCTCTTAACCATTAGTATTGAAAATCAGTGTGCAACCCATCCTGCACCATTGGGGCTCTGTATATGAATGATACTTCAAATCATGTGGCCTGTAAGGGCGAGATGTGCTATAACTTTAAGCGTGGTAACCATCCACAACTACTAAACAACTTGCTAGAACTTGTACAGGCAATCACTACTCAGTTTTCTTCAGAAAATGTAGAAATTCTGCAAAATAAGTTAATTTCATTTGAGAAAATATTTGTTCATCAGATTATTATATCACAGGATTATTGTTATGTTTGCAACCACGCTCTCCAGATAATGTCACCGGCCACTGAAATATCTTTCGACTACTAGCATAACTGTTTAAAAGAAAATATTTATTTGGACTGACATGAACACTTATTCCACTGTGTTTCAAGGAATTATTTTCTGTGATGAAACAGGCACCCGCAGAGGTGTACCGCAGCACATTTGGGGTGATGTTTGGGTGGGCACGTCAAACACTGGAGCTTACAATGGCAAGTGCAAAGACAGAAAGCACTTTAAGTGTGATTTATCACCCAACAAGACACCTTGTTCACCACCTGCCTATAAAACGGTCCAAACGACACACCTTGCCCTAGTTACAAACCCATAAAGCCTTCTCTAACTTCCTCCATCTGTACAGCAGACCACATTGGTTTCCATCAGATGCACAGTACTCATTTCATCACAACCGTTTGTCCCCGAAAAGCAACACAAACCACAGCAGAGTAGCCAAATGTCTGAGAAATGAGCAAAAGTTCTCCACTTTGCACTTGCTCTAAAGACAAAAATGCTCAAATTTTCTAAATATTATCTACAACCAAATTCTACATGCAAAATTCTTCTTTTTTTTACTTGCATTTTACTAACTGATGCATGTGGCACACAAAAAGGCAAAAGCTGGTGAAATCTGAAGATCTGAAGAAAAAGACAGTCTGACTAGTGCACCAATTATATCAGTACAGTGTTGACAGGTTTTGTTAGCAGACAGCAGGCTGTGAGACAATGAGAACTACAGAGGTTAAAACAAGTCATTGACTTTGGCAAAAGTTCATAGCCTTGAATCTTTGGAAGGTATTTAAGAGAAGTGATTGAAGATTGGTGTGAATTTCCCTGGGCACTGAAGTAAATATCAAAGCAGAAGCTGTGGTCCTGAATTTGGTTCAAGCACATCATTTCAAAAAGGGTTCACTTCCCTAAGCATGATCTAATTCCTCTCAATAAAGTATGCCTGCATTACTCATTTCAACAAATTCGCTGTTTTGGTTGAAGTGCTCACAGTACTGTAAAGGCCCAAGTATACTTTTTTAAATGTATTTATTTTTTAATATTTTTTTGTATGTGAACGCAGGTGGTCGACACATGCACTCTAGAAAGCTTCATGTTTGTCCAGTGTCTGCGCTATTTTTCTCCAGGAGTTATAATAAAAATGTCTTTGTACTCTTTTAAACTGAAGTTGCGGACATCTCATAACCCTCTCACACCGCCTGTTGTTGATGTTCCATCTCTTCAGTTTCATTTTCTACTAAGGGTGGGGAAAAAAGAGGTTTTAAGATGTACTTTTGACAAATTTTAACTTGAGTGCCACGTTTTTAGAGTGGAGTGTATTGTGTGAAAAAACAAGCACACCCAAGTGAAAAAATATACTAAAATCTATTTGAAATACATTTATTTTGTGCCAAGTATGCTACAAATACATTTACATATTCATGTGCTTAATAAAAATACTCTGCAATTGTACTTTTGGTATACTAAACTTAAACACTTAAAGAAAAAATTGCACCAACTAATTTTGTACTTAATGCACTTTAATTGTGCAGAAGTAGTGCTGAGGTCCAACTAAAGATATACTGAAGTATATTTGATTGTGCTAAATGTTTACATCTAAAAACAATGGTGTTCTTGTTTTGTAGGCTTTGTAAGCAGGAGTAACTGGCCACTGAATTTAACAAAGCGTGCAAAGTTCATAGCATTGAATTCAAAAGATATTTAACAAAAAAATTATCATTATTTTTTTTAAATAACTGTGAACAGCACAAACCACAATGAATCAGTAAAGCTGCCTTCAGTGGCCTTCATCTTTACTTCCATATAAAAGCATGCAGTGTGCCTATTTATTATCGTTTTTTTAGGACCTCAATCTGTTCATACTCATCTGATATTGGCCACATTTAAAAAAAAAAAAAAAATGTGAACAGCTAAACAAAACATGTTAGATCTAAGCAATAGAACAAAAAAGGCACCAAGGCTCACATGAACATAGCACTGAAGTAACCCAGGCAAGCTGTGGCCTTGAATTTGGTTCAAGCTAGTTTGAACAAAAGGGCGACCAAAAGCTTTGCAGTTTGGCATTTGTTGACCACTGAGACTTTCAGACAGACGGGTCCAGTTGAGCTTCAGGAAATCCAGTCTGCTCTATTCTCACTTTCCTTCCACACCCAAAGTGTGGGTTCAGATAAAGACAGCAAAGCTGCTAATTATAATACATAAATAATATATAATAAATCTGTTTTTGTTTTTTCTTTAAGAAATTGATAGAATTAATTTCTAATTTGTTGTCATTTTTGACATTTGAAATTAAGAATTCCAAAATGATCAATTTTCTCTTTCTTAAAGCTGCAGTCCGTAACTTTTTTGGTTAAAAATGATCCGAAATCAGTATTTGAGCAAGTACACAACCATCCAGTGTTCAAAACTATCGCCTTGCTTTAGCCCGATTCACAACGGTTAGCTTATAATAATGTTTTCTAATCTGAGTGGTACGGGTATGTTTTCGCGGGAAATTCGAGCATGGCACTGCGTCATTACGTCACTTCTGTAAACACAAAGAAGTTGTCCGGCGGCTACTAGGCTATCGCATGTGAGGATCCTGCAGGTGGAGGATCGTTTAAAGCCTTTTCTCACAGCAGCTGGAATAATTAAATGTACCATTTTGATGGCGGATTGTAATCCAGAAAGGATTATGTGTTTATGAAACATGTGAATGAAATGCGGAGTCCAGCCCGGGGTCGTCACATGTGGTTGCCGCAAGCCCTCCGGACGCTCCTTCGTCGAATCC
>NW_015555730.1:1257594-1259246 GCF_001515605.1 Sinocyclocheilus anshuiensis
TGCGGATCGTTTATAACCTTTTCTCACAGCAGCTGGAATAATTAAATGTACCATTTTGATGGCGGATTGTAATCCAGAAAGGATTATGTGTTTATGAAACACATGTGAATGAAATTCTCACTTTCCTTCCACACCCTTTAGAAAGGATCGCACACATTCCTGTGCTCAGCCTATAGACACAACATTTTGGTAATATGTAGGATGGGTTCTGATGAATTTAAAAGCTAAAGTGTTGATATGATATGGAAGCATGCAGTGACATGTAGACGACGGATCCAGCTATGCTGAGAAACCAGGAAGACAGCCACCGATTCCTCTGCATATAGATGAGTGAAGAGACACACGCTGCAGGCAACAAGTGAAAAACATTAGGTCGGGTTTGACGCTGAGGAACATCTGACAGAGAAACTGAGAGTGCTGTGATGTCTATTCAAGCATGAGCTGCTGTTTTAATGATCCATTTGTGAAGACTTCAACCGTTTATTCACCAGACCGTGACGATGAAAGGGAAAAAGAAGATAAATAACTACACGGGCTGGATATTCACCTTGTCATAACCTGCCTTTGCCAAAAAACCGCAAGACTAGCACAGTCAATGTACTTTCTCATAAGACTTCCTATGAGTGATTTTCATCTCCCCTGTGAGAGTCGCCCGTCTGCAGACCTGCCAGCCTTGAACAACACCCGCGACAGCAACTCAAGAAAGCAGCTAGACTTCAAAATATACCTTCAAAACCCCACATTTCCATGATTTTCCCAGTTGTTAAGATAAAGATTCTCAATCATTTTACATAGATTGCACACCTGATGAACTATTACGGACAAATGAAAAAACGAAAGGTACTAAAAATGTAGAGTTAATTGTTATTAATTGTGAACTAATATTCACAATTAATAAATCACAATGTTACATGATGATTTCCAAACAGAAATACAATAAATAAACAATCAGAAATATTTCAGAATGTGCATGTGACTCAACAAACAACTAGCGAGCATGTGATTGTTTCTTGAGATTAAAAGTCACACCTCTTCTTCATGTGTATATTACTGATGTAGCACATGACATAAGGGAATAATAACTAAACCCAAAGTGTGGGTTCAGATAAAGACAGCAAAGCTGCTAATTATAATACATAATATATAATAAATCTGTTTTTGTTTTTTCTTTAAGAAATTGATAGAATTAATTTCTAATTTGTTGTCATTTTTGATTTTTGAAATTAAGAATTCCAAAATGATCAATTTTCTCTTTCTTAAAGCTGCAGTCCGTAACTTTTTTGGTTAAAAATGATCCGAAATCAGTATTTGAGCAAGTACACAACCATCCAGTGTTCAAAACTATCGCCTTGCTTTAGCCCGATTCACAACGGTTTGCTTATAATAATGTTTTCTAATCTGAGTGGTACGGGTATGTTTTCGCGGGAAATTCGAGCATGGCACTGCGTCATTACGTCACATCTGTAAACATAAAGAAGTTGTCCCGGCTACTAGGCTATAGCATGTGAGGATGCTGCAGGTGGCAGATCGTTAGCCTTTTCTCACAGCAGCTAGAATAATTAAATGTCAACAAATATTTTTATGGCGGATTGTAATCCAGAAAGGATTATATGAAACACATGTGAATGAAATTAAATTATATTCCAGTTTTA
>NW_015555730.1:1259898-1281799 GCF_001515605.1 Sinocyclocheilus anshuiensis
CGATGCAACGCAACGCGTAAAAAGACAGTATAAGTCATTATAATCCGTAATTATGTCCCCACTGGGTGCAACAAATGCCTCGTTTATAATAGGTTTTAATGTTTTTGAATCATCGCTCCGGCCGGACAGGGCATCACAGTATGGTAGGGGCGTAACATTTCCGTCACACGCTTGAGGTATTCAGCCAATCACAACGCACTGGATAGCTGGCCAATCACAGCACACCTTGCTTTTCAGACCGATGAGCTTTGTAAAAATCAACGTTTCAGAAAGGCGGGGCATAGAGGAGAAACAATAATGTACAGTATGTGGAAAATAATGTGTTTTTTGAACCTTAAACCGCATAAACACATTTATAACACAAAATAATGTTCTTTTTATCAACATCATATGACCCCTTTAAATTATATTCCAGTTTTAAATGTTTTATTCCATTTTATTTTATTTCAGCTTCTGATTACAGATAGCCTGGGATTACACAAAATTTGTATTTTAAAGACAACCAGTTAGAAGGGAGCATAATTAGCTTTTTTGGGTTAAAAGTTTCTTAATATGAAATTTGAATGGTATGACAATTAGAGATACAGAACTGTACAGAAATTGAAATCTACACGCTAATACACACTATACTCATAGTCACGCAATGCTGATGTTGTTAACATTAACAATTTGAGAATAAAGTATAACAATAATAATCATTTGCACGGTTTGATGTGATATGAGCGAACCGATCTTTAGATTTAATCACCGATGGTAGCGCGATTTATTGTAATGTTTTTTTCCTCAGTTGGTCAGAACAAAAGTGCCAGACTTGTTACTTACTTGTTCAGATGACAATATCCAGTGAAAATTCTTGTTTGGGTCATATTCCAAGACATAGGCTAGAATCTGTGATTGCGAAGTACAGTAAATATTCACACCGGTGTGGTGACTGACTGCCACACACACATACTCTTCAGAACATTAGATTCATCAGCGCTGGAGCCGTGCCGACTCACAACCCACGCAAGTAAGATAATTCCGCAAACAGCTGCAATTGCAGGTTTTCAAACAGAGATGGCGACAAAGAGGCAAAACTTACGGACTGCAGCTTTAAAACTACTAAAAGGAACCAGAATTGGTGAAATTGGTTTTAAATCACCATGTGTGATTGTTCCGAAATGTCTGTTCAAATTTGCCTTTGTAAACATTACTAGTAAACACAAGCACTGTGTTGTTAAACTACACCTGTTTATTGTGATTTAAAAAAAACAATGAAGTTATGGATGAATTGTTCACAATAAGACCACAACATGAATTTAGAAAATAGTCATGGGTGAAATTTAATGTCATGCCAAATTTAGGCTTTATTAACTTTTGCTTGACTTTTAGCCCTAAAATACTAAAACCAAAACTAAAATGTCCAGGCGTTTAAATGATTAGATAAAAATTCTTGATGACACAGATTTATATAGATTGCACTAGCTTATGAACCATTAAAGAAAACCTAGAAAAAGTGCACCGAAGAAATATATACATTATGGTTAACTCATTTTCATGACTTTTAGGCCTTGAAATCAAAAAGTTACCCGATATTTCCGAACAGAAATACCAAAAATAATAATTATTTCAGTCAATTATCAAGACTGTGACTGTGCACATGACTCAAACAATTAGCATGTATGTGACTGTTTCTTGAGATTAAACGTCTGTGCAAACACACCTTTTCATGTGTATATGCAATTTTACATACAGGGAAACAACTAAATGCAAAGTTACATGTAAGCAGATAAATCTGTTTAGTTCTAATTTGTGGTTACTGTTGACATCTGAAATTAAAAAGTCCAAAATCATCCATTTTCTTCTTTTTAAAATTACTAAATAGATAAGGATCCAGAATATATATATATATATATATATATATATATACATACATACAGTTAGTTAGCTAGTATTTTTTACCTAATCAAAATAACCCAACTGGAGTTTGATTGAGATTAATTGGAATGCACAATGAAAAAACATGATTTTTGAGTTATCTGATTTTGCAAATAAACTCTTCATTCATATATATATTTATTTATTTATTTTATATATATATCATACATATATACTGTATCTATATATATTTTTTTAAGCTACACCTGTTTATTGTAGTAATAAGCAATACAAATAGGTCAGTTTGAACTAGTTTGGCGTATTATTCTTTAGGATATTTATGACACATCTCAATGTGTATGTTGGATACACGTGCTGTGATTTTGTCCGATGATAACCTGTTGTTTTATCATCATTTCAGGCTGTTGTTTCAGGCAGTCGCTTCAATGCTGCTGGAACAACAAATGCAGAAAGAATGATCTGAGGTAATGCGGGGGTGTGATCACCCATCCCGTATCTTCTGTCTTCCCAAACAATTCCACATCAATGACATCATCCTGATAATTACGCCACACCAGTGCAATCACTCAGTAAATGTGTACAAACCATGACAACATCTTGACTGGCTTTACAACCGTCTGAAATTCTGCCTGTGAGTGGACTACACTGAGCAGGTGGAGTAGAAAAACCAAACCGCTGCTTTTGATTGGTCTTTGTTCTTCCTGTGTTGATGGAAAAAGTGACAGTAGTTGCCCAGCCACTAAGCAGCTGGCGTGGGCCGTCCTCTTCTCACCTGACCTGATGCAGGCAGCTGAGGAGGTGAGATGGTCTGGTTAGACATCTCAAGCCACTAGCAGACGTACTGTTGTCAGAAATGGCAGCTGGAACCAAGCAACTTCAGAGCGTCATCAACACCAGCCCTAATTAAGTTATTAATTTGGGATGTGTTTTAAAGTCAGCACTAATCCACATTTGCAATGCATCTGATGACTCAACAATAACCAAGTAAAACTTGTGGTTTAAAAGTGCTTTAGACATGCATTTGAGTGTAACTGAGTAGAAAAATGATAAATAAACAACAAAAAAGTAAATTTAAAATAATAAAAACCAAAGACAGGGACTTGGTTCTATGCATCAGTTGTTGATTGGATTTGAGGCCAATGAATGTGAGATTGAGGTGACAGGCATTACATTTTGATAAAAAAAAAAAAAAAAGGATGAATTGCTGCAATAAGTTTAATAACATGCATTTTCATTTCATGCCAACTTTAGATCACTTAACTTTAGCAGCCAAAATAAATAAAAAAACAAATAAATTTTATTGAAATAAATTAACATAAAAAAAAAAAAAAAAGGAAATAAAACTGAAAACTCTGGGAAGGGGAAAAACACCACCACCAACAACAACAACAAAAAAACAATAATAATAATATAATAATGTATATAATAAAATAAAACTTGAATAGCACTGCCATAATGCTTCAAAATATATGCACACATTACAAGAGAGTGAGGGAAAAACCGAATGCGAGTCTTTGTTATATCAACAGCAAAGTTTCTAGAAAAATTACTACATTTTAAACATTTTCTTTAGCATAACATGCACTGAGTCACAATAAGACCAAAGACATGTATTAAGAAATTAAATGTTTTTTTTTTAATACTTATATTAAATGGAATGGTCATGTGCTTGGCATAAAGACAAACATCTGAGATCTAAGACAACTGACCACAGGACAATGTCAAGACTATAAAGTAGATCTCAGTAAACAAACCGAACCAGAGCGAGTCAGACTCAAAGAGAGATGATCAAGCTTCACTGCTCCTTCAAGCATCTCTCCTCAGAGTCTGATATCAGCGAGGACTCTGGGTTCAGATGTCCACAGGTATGAAGGTCTGGACAGATCGCTTCTCTGCCGAAGTCTCAGCTCTCAACACACTCATATATCTGACCGCACAAGTCTGCACTGCTTCATTTAATACTAGTATTTAATTCCAAGCGCTGCCAACGACATGTTCACTCACTGACAATTAGCAGTATTGACAGACTACTTGAGTTTAATACAAACAGACAAACTGCTGTATTGAGGAATTGAACAGACAAACTCACACTCCTCTTTTAACCGGTCACAACGGATTCATGTTTCAATGGCACACATATCCAGTTAGAGCACTGCCAACACGTTACATAAACAACATAACTACTCTCAATGAGACTGACGCAACACTGTGAGAAACGTCAGCGATGAAGCTTCTCTTCCTCTTCCTCATGCACACATCACATTGTAACATTACATTGGATTCTCTGACTCACTTCCCAGAATTCTCTGAGGCAACAACCACACACAAGTTCAGTGTTACTGTGCAGGACAGAACAGAGAGCAGAGATACGATCAGACTGATCTGACAGCAGAGGCTTCAGATTCTTACACTGCAGTGTTTCCCCTGCCATTATATTAGGGGGGCGGCCCGCCCCCCAAACGGCACCCCCCGCCCCCCTTGAAGGTCAAGTTAATTTTATTTAATTATATTTTCTCTATAGCGCCAGATCACAACAGAAGTCATTTAAAGTTACCTTTCCTATAGAACAGGTATATACCTTGTTCTTTTATTAAGCAAACTAAATAGCCTTATGTTATTTATCTTATTTACACGATGGCATGTCATTTCGGTCTCTACGTTATGGTCGCGCTCTCTGCATCACCAACAGCGCGTGCACGCACACACACACACACACACACACACACACACACAAAAGTGAGCCCACTAGTATTTGTAAATATTAAGCCGCAAAACGATTCATATTTAAATATGAATTCTGCGTGTCTCTGTGTTAATGAATGGCGCAGACACGCGGTTTTGTGTAGTACTCGTACTAAAACGCTCGTGAGCTTCCGGTGATATTAACGTCTGCCGTCTCACTACATGAGGACATAAATACATGAACAACATCTCCAGAACTGCTCTGAGAGAGCCACTTCATGAGCATTTGAGTAAAACTATCATCATATCATACACACACAGAAATGTAAAGGTATTCACGGCAACCCGTCAAAATAAAAGTTCGGTTTAACTTCAGGGCATTGGCAGAAATATATTACTATTGTTGAGTAGATTGTACGTAACAGGCTACTACTATACTACTAAAATTATTAAAACCTTATTTTTAAGGAATAAGCATTCAATATTTCTTCAATGTTTTAATTGTAATATTAAATGACCTTTATTTTCCAAAAAATACAATTTGTTTAGTTTTCATTACTTAAAAGATAGATTAAATGAATGTTTTATGCCTTAAAACAAAATGTAAATACACAGCACAGAATTTCTGAGCAAAAAATCATAAGGCTATTGTAAGAATAAATGAAACTTGTTTTATGCTTTCAAATAATTAGACATGCTAAAACAGAATTTGGTTACAATAAACATAAGGTTGGAAAAATAAAACAAACATCTCACAAACAAACACATCTCTGTCCATGACAGTCTTATGACTGCACAGTTACGTAATGTATCACACTCATCTCAATCAAGATAGCTTTTGTATGGCGTTTCACACAGCTGTACCAATCTACAGAGTCTAAGATAAGAAAGTACCTCATGAAAGTGGTCCACACAACCCCTAAGACCTGGATCATGTCTTGCTGACTGCAAAAACACCTCAAATATGTGTTTCAGCGTGGCGCTGTGATCACTGCATTCTTTACAATAGCTGACGAACCGCATACCACAAAAGCCAGTGGCCAGATGATGGGCCACACCTGTGTTTGACAGTGATCGACAGCGCCTGTCAATCCAGTTCTAATGCTCATTTGACAGACAGCTGCAGGCCACGTCACAGAGAAATGGGATGCCACTAAGTTAAAAGTCTGATATTGGGCCGATGCCAGAATACTGCTGATTTGGCAAGAGATTCGACCCTACAGAAGACAGACTGAAGCATATGCGATCCAGCTGCGAGAAACACGTACTTTTGTAGGTCAAAACCCATAAACGAGTTGCATTTTAGCACTTTCAGTTCCATCCTCCTGAGGTTAATGGGTTTTTTAAATGTGTTTTTGGTTAAATGCCTAAACTCATCTACTCACTGGTTGCTTTCACAGCCTCATTATCAGGGAAAATCTTTTTAAAGACCGAAAGACTTGTCTGAAGCTTAATTGTAGTGATGCTGAAGTCATGTGACCATGGTGTACTTCGTTTATAGCCTACTTTTAGCATTTTACTTCTGGTGATCGTATTTAGGCATCAAAATCCATAAAGTTGTGTTCATTTGTGAAAATTATCATGATGAACAAAATGTGTAAGAATCAAACTTTTGTTAGTCACAGAGCTTATTTTCTACAATAATCCTAAAACCAATGAAAAATCCTACTGTGTTTTTGTGGAGGGAATCAGAGTGATGTCAGAGTAGTGATCCAGCCTGATCTTACCTGAACGGTTTTCTTGATTCTGTGAGAGGGTCCGGGATACTCTGGAGAATACAAGTCTGTCAGGAACAGGGAGTTGATGAGTGTAGACTTCCCCAAACCTGATTCTCCTGCAGGACAGACAACAAGAGGTTACGCCAGAGATTTCAGGACGTGACTCACTCATCACTTCTGTTGGACGGTGAACAATGAGTGAGTGAAATTTGAGTCTGCAGATTTCCACAGAATCTGAACAGCCATCATTCACACTGTCTCCATTTGCATGCCTGTTCATTTAACATTTTCGGCAGCTTGTGGCACCTGCTAAGGCTATGGTCCTATGAAATGCATTTTATTTTTCCCAGATTCTGTTTAAATTTTTTTTCAGAAATGTTGTGTTTCCCATTTTAATATTTTCGAAATTCTGTTTTAATAGTGTAAATTTTAAAGGGACAGTTCACCCAAAAATGAAAATTATCTCATGATTTACTCATCCTTAAGCCATCCTAGGTGTATATGGCTTTCTTACGGATGCAATCGAAATTATATAAAAAAAATGTCCTGGCTCTTCCAAGCTTTATAATGGCAGTGAATGGGTGTTGAGATTTTGAAGCCCAAAAAAAAGTGCATCAATCCATCATAAAAAGTGCTCCACACGGCTCCGCTTCTGAAGTGAATAGATGCATTTGTGCAAGTATCTATAAACCGTAATCTCTAGCTTCCGCTAACTGTTGTGCGTGTGTTCACGAGAGAGTGGCGTTCAGCGGATGACGTAAGACGTAGGTGTAGCGTAAGCTCCGGTGAGAAGTGACGAATGCAGAAGCGCAGAGAAGAGAGCAAAACAAAACACCGGTCACAAATTAGAAGTACAAAACTAAGATTTGTAAAGAAACATGTGGGATGATTTCCATGGTTTTCCTTTGTTGTAAACAAAACTTGGTTCTCATGAGACTAGCATATTCTCACAGGAGCTTAGACTACGTCTTACGTCATGGAACACCACTCTCTTGTGAATGCGCGTACCACAGTTAGCGGAAACTAGAGATTATGGTTTATAAAGTTTTAAATGTGGATATTTTTCTTACACAAATGCATCGATTTACTTCAGAAGGCCTTTATTTATTTAGAGCCGTGTGGAGCACTTTTTATGATGGATGGATGAACATTCACTGCCATTATAAAGCTTGGAAGAGCCAGCACAATTTTTAATATAACTCTGATTGTATTCATCTGAAATAAGAACTTCATATACACCTAGGATGGCTTGAGGGTGAGTAAATCATGGGGTAATTTTCATTTTTGGGTGAACTGTCTCTTTAATAATTTCATCAAATTTTAACAGTAATGGGGCCTTTTTTCCATCTCCAAAATCTGCTTAAATTCATCTGGATTTTATACAAATTTTTCAAAAAATTGTGGTAATCAAATTAATTCATAAAACTTTAACAACGGAATAATCTTTTAAAATGTAAAAAAATAACTTTACATTAAACCAAATTAAGTCAAATTAAAGGGATAGTTCACCCAAAAATGAAAATTCTGTCATTAATTACTCACCCTCGTGTCGTTCCAAACCCTTAAGACCTTTGTTCATCTTCAGAACACAAATTAAGATATTTTTGATGCATTTCGAGAGCTCTCTGACCCTCCCATAGACAGCAAGGGTACTAACATGATCGAAGCTCAGAAACGTAGCAAGGAGATCAGTAAAATAATCCATGTAACATCAGTGGTTCATCCATAATGTTATAAAGCTACGAGAATACTTTTTATGCGCAAAGAAAACAAAAATAACGACTTTATTCAACGATTCGTCTCCTCCGCATCACCCTGTAGTGCCATTTTGGAGAGTATCACATACGTAAACAACATATGCAATGTATGTACGCGGATACGTTGTTTATGTTCAGATCAAAGCGTAAACATCGTAAACAGCGTATCTGCGTACGGTGCTGCTGACACAGAACAGCATACGTTGTTAACATGCGTTAATTATACACCAATTTTACTGGATTCAATTAATATGTCCACGTTTTGCTGAAATCATAGGCCCCTATAAGGCCCAGCATTACAAATCTACCAAATTCAGCACTTGGAAAGCCTGAGATGCTGCAGATTTCCAACTTAACTCTAAAAACAGGAAACCAGTCTGGAGGAGTGGCATAATGTGATCAACTCTGACATGAACTTATATGGGGTCGTTCCCTGCCTGCGAGTCTGGGAAAATGCAGACGGCATCAGAAATTTGTGGAATTCCATAAACCACAAGAGAATACAACTATTTAGCTGGATAGATGGAGGGAAATCTAAACAGTCTGAAACTCAGAGTATATGATCAAGTACAAACCAGGAGAAGAACCAGAGGGTGTGCCGAGAACCAAGACAAAGATGATGTTCACAAGACATTATAAACTTTATTAGTGGTGTTTGCAAAGACAAGCATCAATTTCACCACTGCTCATACTTAACCTTTAAACCTTGACTCTTAAGTGTTCAACTTTAGCATGCAACTCGTCCAGCACAGTTTGCGCTATGGCCATGAACAGTACCTAAACTCATCTGGCTTCTTTAGAAAAAGTATGCAGTTACTTAAACTTGATTAAAAATACAGTAAAAATAATAACATTTCAAAATATTACTATAATTTACAATAACGATTTTCTATTGTCATGTATAATAAAATGTCATTTATTCCTGTGATCAAAGCTGAATTTTAAGCATAATTTCTCTAGTCTTCAGTGTCACATGATCCTTCAGAAATCAGTCTAATATGCCGATTTGCTGCTCAAGAAACATTTCTGATTATTGTCAATGTTGAATTCAGTTGCGCTGCTTTATATTTTTGTGGAAACTATGATGAATCTTTGATAAATACAAAGTTCGAAAGGAACAGCATTTATTTGAAACTGAAATCTTTTATAATACTAATAAATTTCTTTACTGTCACTAGCTATGTTTTCATCCACATTTGTATGTGAATTTTGAGTTATCACATAAAAAAAAAAAAAAAAACAACATGCTGGATGGAAATGCCAAGATGTGCAAAAAATTAAAAACTTTAAAAAAAAAAAAAAAAAGTTTAAAGCTCACCTGAGGTGGATAATTTTTATCCAATAAGAAACCATATTTATATTAACCATATAAATGCCTTAGCAACCCCAAAACCACTCAGAGCACCTTAGCATCTTTGTGTCGACTACCTTTACTGAAAACCCAAAATTTTCTTCATGTGCTAAAAAAGGTAACTCATCCCACTCTGTTAAACAAATATATCACTGACATTTGATTTCCACACGCTTCTAGTGCTTCACCACAATGCATAAGCCTCCAACAACAAGTGACTTTATCACAGAACAATTCCTCCAAGCATCAGAGAGCGATTCATCAGCTGGATGCATGGCAACGTGGTTCCTGTAAGGCTTGGAAACAAAGAGGACAGTGTGAAGGAAACTGGATGCATGTTGGCACAGAGCAACGCTGGGCTTCTCTCCTGACCTTTAACAAGTGCCCAACCCTGCTCCACTTCCACAGCACCTAAAACACGGAGAGAACCTTCCAACAAAGAAAAGCTTCTTTCAAATCCTAAATGTTTTCCAGAAGGGCAGGACAACAGTGACCTCACCATCGCAACAGAAACGTCTTCCACTCATTGCCTGGAGAGATGCAAAAGCAATTGCCATCGTTGAGCAGAATGAAGAAAAGCCCTACAGGTTTTATTTTGCTTGCTGAATGTGGTTTTTGAAACAGGCCCGTGGTCTTGTGAAAACAGCGAGTGAAATACAGTCTTCTTTAAAATGTCATTATGAATTAGGGAAACAACAAAAGCAGGCGGCGAGTGGAGGAGCGAAGCAGGCACTGGGATGCACTTCTGCCATTCTCTGGAGTGAAACCAGCGCAGCGGAGAGACCAGAAAAACAGCCACGGTGGAGTTACTGCTGGGAGACATACTGTATGATACTCAATACAGGCCTGCCAGAGTGAAGAATTTCCCTGCTGGAAGAAACTCACAGAAAAAGCTTAAGATCTTGTGGAATCGTAGCTTGCAGGAGTTTTTAATGGTAGCGTAACTTGCAGCTGTTTGAGGAAACTCATTTAGTTCGAATGCTTTAAAGGGATAAATGTCACTCCAAAAATCTATGATTTTTTTTCTACAGTGGAACACAAAGTAGATTGTTATGTCCATACAGTGATGGTGGATGGGAATAAATGCTGCCAATCTCCAAAAAATAAAAATGCTGCTGCAATGATAACGTCATGTCTGTCTTGTTTTGAGTTTTCAAGAACAGTGTCAAGAACTGCACCCATGAGTTGTATGAACTACTTTCATGGTTCTTATATCCTTTTTGCAGCTCCACAGCATCCATTACTGTTCACTTTCATTGTATAGAAAGGACCAATGTGAATATTCTGCTGCTGCTTCTGAGTTCCACCCAAGATTCAAAATTAACAAATGGCAAGAATCTTCTCAACTGTGTATTTTTACATTTTGAATTTATAGTTATGTAGGACAGAAGACCAATCGTAATTTAGTATGCAAATATATTTATGAGACAAACCAATTAAAATTTAGTATGCAATTCAGAAGACCAATTATAGTTCGGTATGCAAATAGATGTAAGAAAGACAAATTGTAATTCAGTATGCAACTAGATGTATGACAGAAGGCCAATCATAATTCAGTATGCAAATAGATGGTAGTTGTTATATGTTGGAATGGTTGTCATATGTTGAATTGAGTAATTGACAACAGATTTTTGGGTGAACTTTTCCTTTAAGTAGTTATGCTCTAAATCACTCCACACAAGAGAGAGAGACATTGATAGATGAACAGAAAGGTGACTATGAGCAGAAGGCTTACTAGAGCTAATTACAGAGTCCTTCATTGAACTCTCCATCAAGAATGATGACAGATCAGGGCTTTCCTGTCAGCCGCCCAAAAATGCAAAACTGCGGTATCTGTAACCCGCCCTGTCTCTGTGCGTTACGAAACTCACTGTTTGTGCTGTGTCAAACCCTTACAGGCCTGCCCTGAGCAGATGAAAAACAACACACAACACACATCCATATAACCGTCTGTATTTCACAACATTAACCATTACTGAACACACTCCTCAAACACTACAGTAAGTTCTGCAGTCGGGGAAATCTAAACAAGAGGCACTGAGTGTTATGGAAAGCCGGAGCAGAGGGAGGTGAGAGTCCTGAGAGTCCACTGAAGCAGCTCAGCCCAAAGCCCACCAGGCGGACCGGCGAGGGTCCGGCTCGCTTCCTTTAAAGGAAATATCCCACAGCTGTGTAAACCAGGAGGGTTTACTCCAGAGGAACTCCCCATCGCATGACAGGGGCGGGGGAGCTGGGAAGCAGGAAAAGCTCGGGACTGCGCTGGGAGGGACAGAGTTTACTACGAACTTCCAAAGAACTTTCACTGGCATGGATAAAGGCAGAACGCAGGAAAGAAGACCTGCTATGTGCTGTCAGAATGAACAATTTAAAGGTTCACCCAAAAATAAAAATTCAGAGAGCTACAGTCTGCAGAAGTAAAGATTTTTTCCGCACACATTACATGGCTCCATAAAATCTGGATTAAACCACTGGAGTCACATGGTTTTTTTTTATGATGCCTTTATGGCATATTTTGAGCGTGAAAGTTTTAATTTCCTAGACTTTCACACTTTATTTTAATATAACCTTGTAACAGTGTAATTATACATTTAAGTACTGAGTAACATTAATTAGCAATAGGGTTTGGTTTAAGGTTATTTGTATGTAATTATGCATAATTTCTTTTATTACTACAGTAACTGCAAGTAACGTGTAATAAAGACACTGTAAAAAGTTTTACCAAAATATCATTAAGATATTAAGATGCTTGTGTTTCTGAATAAATAAAGCAGTATCAATGTCATAAAATCACAAGTCTGTTTTGATTTAAAGGCCAGAAGCTATAGTTTATATGAATAAAAATCACAAACACTTGTAAATTAAATAATTTAATATATACAGATTTATTCTTTAATAATTTTTTTTTCAAATGGATTATGAAAACTTGTATACAATGTACTCTCATTAAAAAAAAATAACTTTTATAATGTTTATTAGTTCTAAAAAAATACGTTTTTGCTCAAAAATATCCTAAATTAAAAACAATTTGTTTATAATTTCCGCACAGGAGAGACTTGGTGGTGTTTCAAAACAAAGGGAAATCGGTATCGGCATCGGTTATCGGTCAAAATTATTTGAAAAATATCAGCATATCGGATATCGGCAAAAATATTAATATCGTGCATCCCTAGTACCCAGCCTTTTTATCATATCAACATTCAACTGGTAAATAAAACCAAAATAAAATTATTGGTGCTGCTGATTACATCCAACCCAAATATAATTCAGTAAGCAAACAGATGTAGGACAAAAGACCAATCATTATTCAGTATGCAATTCAGAAGACCAATAGTTCGTTATGCAAATAGATGTAAGAAAGGCCAATTGTAATTCAGTACGCAAATAAACGTCCAATATTGCAGTCTGTTTACTGGTGGAGTGCAATAAAGGTCACTAGGTGTTTTAAAACTTATCTTAATTTTTGTATACTTTCTTAAAATTTAAGCTTTAAGTTAAAAAAAATACAAATCCAGAAACAGCTAGCACACCTAGGCTAAATGTGTAATGATATCCAAATTATTTAAGGATTATACGTACACTGTTGCTGTACAACCACTGTAAAAACTTAAAAGCAATCAGCAAGTAAAGCTTAAAGCCACTAATCCTTAACACTGATAATAAACAAATCTAAAAAAGGGAGAAGAAAGAAGACGACTTAAATGCCTCTACATCAGCCAAGATCAAGGCCAATCCTTACAAGCAGCTGGTTAATCACTGGTAAATATTGACTTTAACCAGCCTCATGACTCTATCCTACTGTCAGTCAACAGACAAGTCTGAAACCATGGACAACCCCAGTGTGCATCCCACCGAGAGCAGACGAACGGTCTTAAACAACAACATCTGGGTCTTTATCATCCAAAGAGAGAGAGAGAGAGAGCTTGAAGTGTTTAACAGCACTGCACTTCTTCAATTACTATGCCATTCTAATTACACGCTGTACACCAAATTGCCATCTAAAAGCTCACTTCCTGCCCAGTGTGCAGCAGAGGGGGAACTCCAGGGCGTAGCTGCTCCAACACTCCTCCCAAAATCCCATGGAGATGGAATTCTGAAATACTGACAAGTCAGAAACGCAGATTCGGTTCTGGATTGTGAGCAGGATGTGAGGTGACCCCAGGTGGGCATCAGGGCCAGCTTCAGGCTGTGTTGTGCTTGAAGTCTGAAGAGCTGAAAGTGGAGTAAGAGGTAGATACGAGTCCTCAGGCCAAGCTAAATGAATGGGATTACAGGAAACTTCCAACCCACTAGGCCACGCTCACACACACACACACACACACATTCCAAAGGAGGGGAAAAACCCCAGGTCCATGGGAGAATGGGAAGAACATTTGTTTTGAATGCTCATTTCTTCAAGCCCTGCTCTCTCATTCTGTTCTGCCATGTGAAATCCATCACTGATGCATTTCAGCGCACAGCTGCCAGCGCCTGGCATGAAGCGGCCCGCGTGAAACCGTATACCGCTAGACATATGAGCGCATATAATCCACATAGCGCTGGATGCTGGGTCAACAGCCCTCTATTTTTGACCCCGTTTTCATAAATTTTTCACTCAAGCTTTTTTCTGTATGTCACAAACCTCAAAAAGAAATACAATCTGTTTTTAAAGGGACAGTTTACTCAAAAATGACAATTCAGGCATCATTTATTTGGCTTGAAGCCATTCCAGCCCATATGACTGTGCTATGGAAGCCTGTTTCTGCCACTGAATAAAACAACTGAAAAAAGTCATTGCGACTTTCCATATCACAATTTTGAGTTTTTTTCTCGCAATTGCAAGTTTACATCTCGTAATTCTGACTTTTCTCTAAGAATTGTGCAATATAAACTCACAATTGTGAGCTATAAAGTCAGAATTGCAAAATATAAACTCACAATTGCGCAATTCTGGCTTTTTTTCACGCAATTCAGATTTTTTTTCACAATTTTAACTTTGTAACTGCAATTGTGAGTTTACATCATGCAATTCTGAGAAAAATAGGCAGAATTGTGAGGAGTAAACTCACAATTGCGAGAGAAAAAAAGTCAGAATTGTGAGATAAAAAGTCACAATTACCAGAAACAGGCTTCCATACTTTCCTGCTTTTGTGAAACATGAAAGAAGAAATTTAGCAGATTGTTCATGCTGCTCTTTTCTATGCAATGAAAGGGAATGAGGACTGTCCAGCTATTACATTTTATTGTGTGATCCACGGAAGAAGTCATACTGGTTTTAGGTGAGTAAAATGATGACTAGTTTCTTTTTTGGGTGAACTATTTCTTTTAATGGTCTATAAAAAGTTTGAAAATAAAGAAAAGGTCTATTAGATATTGCAAAAAGGCCATTGCAGGCTTTAGTTATCAGTGCCACATGAGCTTTCATTTAAGGTAAAAAGAGGAATTCAATGGCCAGCAGTGGGATAAACAGGACAGAAGATACTCACCGACGACCATGAGAGTGAACTCGAAGCCCCTCTTCACAGACTTTCTGTACACTTGGTTGGGGAGATTTGCGAATCCCACGTACCCCTCAAGGTTCTTCTGTTGCTGTAGACCAAAACCAAACACAGTCAATGGCTTTAGCAGGCATGACTGACAAAACACTACAAATGAGAAACACGTAGGCGGCCATCTGTCACGACTGCACACGGTTACTGTTAACACCTTCATGAATCTTCAGAAACATTTGGTTTGACACTCAAATAACAGCATAGAAACATGGCTATAATAATAATGCATGGGCTTTTTTCAAATTAGCCTACTTAACATGCTAGCTACCACACAAACCACATGGTCTGAGGTATTATTCATGTTTTTAGCATGAATAAAGTGGGATGCACAGTGTGGGACACTAAAGTTTAATACTTAGAATTATGGATTTAAACAAACCATTGACTCTAAATATGAGTGTTTGTAACAGCCGTAAAACACCAATTCTAATATCTAATACTAGATTTTGAGCTAATTAGCAGCACAGGCTCCAGATTTTAGAGATCTTTTGAGGAGCTGAACAACATATCCATTTGTAGTTTGTCCAGGCGTTTGAAATGACTATGCATACTTACTGCTACTTTGGAGAGCATTCAGATCATGTTGTTCCACAGATCGATGGATGAATAGATGAAGAGGTGATCAGATTGCACCAGGCAGGGAGAGAGGCATCCACATACACAAAATAAAACACAAAGAGACAGAATGAGACAAAGATAAGTAACAGCTGAAGTACATTAAGAGGTCTGCAACTCACTAAGAGCTTCAACAAAACCATTGGTCTGTCAATCCAACCAATGAGGACAAAACCAGTGTTATTAACATCCATCTGAGGTGAACCAATTACACGTGATCAATCAAACTACATTCAAATAGTCACATTACTACAGGTGTAAATGACCAATAAGATATGGACACTACTTGAGTTTAAGAAAGAAAAGATTCTGTAAATATCAGTCTATTTTAGTCCTAATACCAAGCCTGTAGTGTTTTCCCAATGCTGCACGACCAAACCACTTCTCTAAACATACAGAATTACAGAAAGGCCAGAAATGGGGCTTTAGCGCTAGACTTTCACAGTGCTCAGGCTGCCAGTAAAATGGACTTAATTGAAAAATCATCTCACTGAATGAACCAGGCCTTCCCTGAATAGCATTTTCTTTCTGCTGAAACAGCAAATCATCAAATGCACGGATCTGTGATTGCAGCACATAAAAACCCCAACTCATTTGACTATCAATACCTTCATGTTATTCTGTTAATTCTGTTAATAATGAATGATCAGTTAATTAATTAAATATTATGCATTATATTATTTAGCATTATATAGCCTAGTCTTATAAAGTCAGAACAGATCAACATTTATGCTATAGTTATTGTTCATGTTAATCACATTTTCATAACATCGGCAAATGGTTCAAAGACTAAAAAAGGGAGTTTAAGCATCAAAACAATAAAAGTTTAATAGAGCTTTAAATGTATTTTTGCCCCAATACATTAGAATGTTTTTTTAATTTTACAGAAGACACCAACTAAAATGTCTTTCAGTGTAACAATAGCTCAATATAACAAAAAATCTTGTCAAGCATATTTAAACCTAAAATCAATGCATGACATTAAAAGACTATTACAGCCCCCAAAAACTAGTTAATTGTCATTCTAAAGCTTTACCAATCTTTGCCACTGTCCTTCAAACCACTAGGTTTTACCCAGTTGTCAGCAAGAAGTTTTTAATCATTTAGCTAAAATATTACAAAATTTAGAATGATCAGTTTTTCTTCTATATATTTTAATAAGTGCAGGTCAGACTCAGAATACGCATGTTGTTTCATTTTTACATATCTGTTAAACTGAATGACCATGGGACATTTCAGCTAGGGCTGGGCGATTTTTCCGATTCATTGGAATTGTATGTTTTGCCACGATTTTATTTTTTTAGAAATCAAAGAATATCGCGATTTTGAATAAAAATATTACCAAACGTTAGAATTAGACACTTTGACAATATGCCAATGATAACAGTAAAGAGAAAAGTACTGTACAACCGCATGTCGGTGCACGTGATTAATCGCTCACGTGTGACGCGCTCATATCACGAAGTGCCATTCACGCGGAATACGCTTTTGTGTTGAAAAAGATGCGACGCGGGCAGAGGAATAGGAAAAAAAATGCAAGAAGATGCGAGTTGAACGTCTTTTAACTTGAGCGCAGCGTTTTTAGAATGCTGTTTCATGCATGAGAAGTGAGCGCAACAGTCAAAGGCGTCCATGTTTACACAGAAAAAAACAATGGAAAAGCAGCGCAATCGAATAAAAAACCTGTAAAGAACCACTAGGCCTACTGTATGTCTGATATTTCATGTTTTTATCATGGTGACAGGATGAAAGCTGCTGTTCAATGTTTTTACAGAACAATAGTCTACTGGTGTTATTGTTATACCTTGTCATTCTGAATTTGAATTACCTTGACTTTTGAGAATTTTTTTTTTTTTTAAAGCATCTTCCTCGTATTATTTCCGAACATATAATATGCATAAGACAAGTTTGTACAAGATGTAGTTGTTCATGCATCTTTTCTGCAATTTCTGCTAAATGTAGTCATTCAGTGATAATCACGTTCACATAGGGCTGGACGATATGGCCAAAATTTATATCACGATATATTTCTTAATTTCGGTCGAGACGATATAATTCCGATATCGATATGAACACTATTAAAAAAGCCTCATAAAAATGGCCAAGAACGGCCACAACAGATGTCTGTACCTACAAACTTATGAAAAATTAATTTGCCAACTCTATGAAACCTACTCCTATAAAACTATATAATATTTTAGGAAAAAAATGGCGCAAATAAATAAATGTTCACCTCTTATTGGTATTTAGCCTTCATACAAACAAGAAATGTGAAATCACTGTCAAATAAATCTCAGACTCTCCTTATTAATATTAATATTAATATTTTTTACTTCAAACTATAGGCTAACATACCAGTCAAAAGTTTTTGAACAGTAAGATTTTTTATGTTTTTTAAAGAATTCTCTTCTGCTCACCAAGCCTGCATTTATTTGATCCAAAATCGCGATACATATTGATATTGAATTATTGTCCAGCCCTACGTTCACACAATTCAAAAATACAACCACATTATAATCAATTTTACATCTTATGAGAACCAATGCCATTTAACATAAAGTGCATTTAAATGCACTTTAAATGATCGTTTTCATTGGAAATAAAGCAAAAATTCAACTTCCAATTCCTAGCCTAATCTGCCAAGTCAAACAAATGTTTCCTTTTCAGGTGAACGATCCCTTTAAGACAAATTATTACTGCATTTATGTTGCTTGTCTTGGAGATTTTGTCCTCTCTTACTCTATTTTAACCACCCACACAATGAATAAGCAATGCTCTTTCCTGAAACTACAAATGAAAGTCTGTTACAAATATCCTGCACCACTTCCTACTGATGTTATCGTTGGGTGTTCTTCTAGAGGGCTGGTGTGAGGTGTGAACACATGAGTACACGCAGAGGAAGTCTGATCTCACGGGGGGAAACTGAGAGGACGTATATGTTCCTTCTTCCAGGTTAAACGCCTGTCAAAGCCAAGACGCTCAGCATATTTGAAGGGGAACATCTCAGTGAACCATTACAGTAAATGCTCTGATGCAAATTTGGATGGTCTAAACAACACACCAGCAAAAACTGAACTAAAACCTACATTTCCCTGTGGTGAAGCATTGACAGAAATAGTCCACAAGGATTCACACAAGCAAAAATAAAAACACACATATGATATAAATGACTGCATCTCAAGGTCACATTCTGGGTCACTGATGTGGGTTATTATGGGATAGATGGATGCCTTCATTCAGTATATGGCCATGAATGTAAAGGCTTAATTAAGTTTCACGTTTCATTGCGTGTCAAGCAACTTGGACACTCTGCAATATCCTTCTTGTTCATTCCACAGAACAGATAAAGGTAACAGGTTTGAAACGTCATGAGAGCGAGTAAATGGTGACAGAACTTTCGTTTTTGGGTCATCTATCCCTTTAAGGGATTTTTTCGATGACACCAAAACCATTACCTTGCAGAGATCTAAAGGGAAGATGAGAGCGAGAGAGTGACTGCAGTCCTGAAACAATGACATGTTTTTGTACGTGGTTTAACTGCCGGAAGAGATGTGGTAGCCTGAACCTAAAGCTGTAAAGAAAGACAGACAGAAAGGCAAAGCAGCGACAAGGAGTAAATGAGATACAGCGATATCCATTTCTGATAAGACACATTTTCGACTAGTACTTCACAGGATATGACTCGCAAGTGTCAACAGGGTCCAAAATTAACTACAAACTGCACAATTCATATAGATGTATAAAAAAGTGATTCAGATGCAAAAGGGATAATGACCCTAAATCAGTGTTTCCCAACCTTTCTTTAGTCGCGGCACCCTTTGGAAATTTTAACAAATTTGTGGCACCCTACAAAATTAATTTTGTCACAATATTTGAATTTCTAACTTCGATATGATACTTTGAAAAGTATAGATATTCGGTACAGCAGGGAAGAACTGCAGAATATAATGTCATACAGATATTTTTAATATTATACAAAAAATGTGTCCATCAATGGTGGCAATCAGTAGGCTAATTTCTAACGAAGAGACCAATTTATATGACAGATTTTAACGTAGGCTTTTATTCATATGTAAACATTGTGAGATAGCTAGTTATAATGAAAATTAAACAAAGTTTTGCTTGTATTTTTGATTTTACAGCTGGGTAATTTTGTTGCAGTAGCACGAGATAGCTTGATTTAAAACTTTGAATTGAATAAAAAATGACAAGGAGGCTAAGCAGTTAATAATAAAATAAGAACAAATAAAGAAATTACTAATGATAGCACAAATAAAAAATAACGATAGGCCAACAAATGAAATAAATAGCTTTTTAGTTTTTCAGGTAGGTCTAACACACAGTAGGGCTATTAAGAGATTTTTTTTTACCAATTATCCAAATAATGTTTAATCCTAGAAAGCTATTATCATCAGAGGACACATGAGCATAACGGTTAGCAGATCAATGAATGAGAGGGCAGCGTTACCAGAGTTGCCCATTTACCACACCTTGTTACAGCACAGTAGGGCTATTGCAAACAGAAACAATACTGTACTACATCGATGTTTCCTGTCAGCTTGATTTCTGAGTGGACTTTGCTGTTCCGATGAGCATGAACGGTATACGAGTGGAGCACTCACATGGGCCGCGAGCGACTGAGCGGAGCACACACGCATCAGAAATTGATATTATATATGCGCTGCTTTTTTGAACATTTTAGCAATTTAAAAATATTTTACAAATCTTTTTTTTACACAGCACCCCTGCTCTCAACAGACGGCACCCCAGTTGGGAAACACTGCCCTAAACCATTATGTTTTGATTTGTGTAAAAAAATAAAAAGTTTCCATCCTGATTACCAAGGTAGAGCCTTTTTATTTATTTTCTTTCAAATTATGTGCTTTCCATTTAAAATGTTCTGTGTTCCATGTTAATGATTTAATTACGTTTTAATAATCAAAAATCATATCTAATCAACAGAAATTTTACAACTGTAACAATTAATCTTTTAAAACAACATTAAATGAAAATTAAACTAGGCTATTCCTTTTTGGTAAAGTGCTGCACAACAGAAGTTTACTGTTTAAATTAAACACGGACAAAAATTATGACATTTCTTACAAAAAAAAAGTCTAGATAAATTCTATTTTTATTATTTTGTCTACAATTTTGAGAAATGCATACTAGAGCACAATAGTGATATATTTCTGTCATAATTTCTTCAAGTAAATCAAACTTTTATTTTGACAGGTTTAAGTGAACACCTTTCGAGAGTTTCTGTGATGATAGTTTTCTCAAACGAAATGGTGAAATGCTGGTGAAGTGACTCTCAGAGCAGCTCTGGAGATGAAGTTTATGTGTTCATGTCCTCATATAGTGAGCCGGCAGACACTGAAACCATGAGAGTCACGCGTGCTTCAGTATACTGTGCTTGATTCACACACTAGTCCATATTGCACTTTTGATTTATTCATCCAAAACACTCCAAATTGGATGATATTAGTAAATTCCATTTTGCGATTCCATCTTCATTTTCTGTATCATGGAAATCATATGGTGGTACTAGGATCTTGTTGACTCATGTCGTCTCGGTCTGGTTTTCTCATCACACACTCAATGAAAGCAGTCAGACAATACGCCCCATAAAAAGGCTATTCTGACCACCCACAGTTCAGACACGCATTCTCTCTCAAGATTTCAGCTGTAAACTATTCACTTAAAGAGGTCATATGATGCTGCTAAAAAGAACATTATTTTGTGTATTCTGTGTAATGAAATGTGTTTATGTGGTTTATGGTTCAAAAAACACATTATTTTCCACATACTGTACATTATTGTTTCTCCTCTATGTCCCGCCTTTCTGAAACATGTCGATTTTTATAAAGCTCATCGTTCTGAAAAAGCAAGGTGTGCTCTGATTGGCCAGCTATCCAGTGCGTTGTGATTGGCCGAATACCTCAAGTGTGTGACGGAAATGTTACGCCCCTTACCATACTGTGATGCCCTGTCCAGCCGGAGCGTAACATAAAACCATGTCTGCATTTGTGATCGGAGAAATGACAAACAACAAGTGCTGCTCTACACTGCCGCGGCTGGCGGATTCGACGAAGGAGCGGCAGGTGGGCTTGCGGCAACCACATGTGACGACCCCAGGCTGGACTCCGCTTCGTCCACGGTGAAAGCCGATCCGGCGATCCACAGCACAAAGTTGATGTATTTCCTCAGCGATCAGCACGGGATCAGCTCCAGGAATGACGAAGTGGATATCGTCCTCTTTTGGAAGGCCAAACAAAGAAGTTTCGCTTTCACAACGAAACACATAGCGTCTCCACGACATGGCGGCGGCAGCAACAATACTACAGCAAGAATCAAAGTTATGCCTTCTTTCTT
>NW_015555730.1:1281874-1299219 GCF_001515605.1 Sinocyclocheilus anshuiensis
GTGACGACCCCAGGCTGGACTCCGCTTCGTCCACGGTGAAAGCCGATCCGGCGATCCACAGCACAAAGTTGATGTATTTCCTCAGCGATCAGCACGGGATCAGCTCCAGGAATGACGAAGTGGATATCGTCCTCTTTTGGAAGGCCAAACAAAGAAGTTTCGACCCAGACCCTGCCTTAAAATCCTGATTTCTTCCCTTTTGGTGTAGGATGAAATCCATGGAATTCAGGATCAAATTCAACTGTATTTTTGTTTTATGAAGCCTCAGGACTAACCATGAAAAACACACAGTCAAATGTGAATGGACAGGACCGATTCAAGCAATAGCCATGTGATCCAAACATCATGGGAATAAATAAAGGAGGAATTCTTCCCACCAAACAAGGCTCTTCAGCCACACCAGAGATCTCACTCACAGATGATCATGCTGTGTGTTGCTATAGGACAAATTGCTTTTGTAGGCTTCATATGAGATGTTATGCTGCTTAAAAGTAAAGGTAAAGTCAGCTAATCTACATGCAACATCTTAAATATGAACTTTAAGATGAAGTCTGCATGAATCAAAATGGACTCTTTGTACTTTGTTAGCACACATTACTAGTCATTTGATGAACAAATAATCCATGCAAGTAAATCCAGTGAGGGGAAAAAAATAAAATAAAAAAAAGTGTTCTTCAGTCAAATTCGGAAAATGTGCTTCATCTCTGTTTGATGATGTCAGTCTGACGGCTTGGGCAGAACATCCTAAACCCGCAAACAGTCAGTGTGCTGCCAGCTAGAGATGGTGTGGAAGCGTGCTAAAATCAAGCCCAGCCTTCTAGTCATTATTGTGCTTCACCCAGAAATAGCCTATATACGTCTCAAAAAGTTGGTTGCACCTCCCAGTTTACGCAGACTTTAATTATCAGCAAACGACAATTTGGAGAAAATGTGGAGTTTTTAAAAAGAAAAGGAAAAACGAATGTATTTGTATCTGTGCATTTCTTGTAAAATGTGTACAAGATGGATTATTTGGGTATAAACAAATCAATCTGTTTACAGATCTAGCCAACCCATCTATCCACCCATTCATCTATCCATCTACCACCTATCTATCTCCACGTGCCCAATCCATTAACCTATCCACCCCATCTAGCCATCTATGTGCCCAATCCATTGTTCTGTCCACTCCTCTATAGGCTATATACTAGATCTATCCCTCTATCTATTAACCTAATGGTATTAGAGCTATCTATCTATTAATGGTATATAATCAATTCTCTGCAGCAGGGGAGTCCAATCCTGCTTCTGGAGGAGCCACTTTCAGGTGTTTAGCTCCAACACACCTGCCTAAAAGTTTCCAGTACTCTAAAACAGCTTGATTAGATGGTTCATGAGTAAAAATATATACTACATCGTGTGTGTTTAATTAGTGCTGGAGCGAAACCTACTGCAACACACACATTTGAATATTTCTCCAAAGCTGAGAGTGACAGACACAAGGAGGTGTTTCTCTGTCTGGCCACAGCACTGCATTCACTGCTTAAGCCCGTCCTACCGGTATTTTCACGGACAAAATACTGTGGTAATGCCATATTTTGTTTATTATGGTACTCTTTAAAGTAACGTACAATGAAAATACCACAGCACAATGATTGAGTACTATGGCGTTACTATCTGATACATTCGTTGTACCACCCACAGTACAATTTTGTGAGCGTAACCATTAAAATGAAATACTTAGACTAGAAAAGAGACAGTAATTGGTATGATAATGACATACAGAGCGAAGACTAGACTGAAACAGGAGCTCGAGCAGATCTATTTGTCTTTTAACACGCTCAGGAAACGCATGTGCCGCGCGCAACAACGCACGCGTACTCAAAACACACCGCACAAACAAAGCTATAAATCTGCTTACAGAAGAGTTTGACAAACCGCGAGTTTAACAAAGCGACAGAGATTAAACACTCACCCATTCTGCTGACGCTCCCGGCCGCCTCTGTAACCGATCTCTCGCCGACCGACATTCCCTTTCTCCAACTCACGGTCCGGCCCACAGGCGTACGTCACATTTCTTGCGTAGTCTCCCTTGACAACCACTGGGGCTACGGCGGTGGCGTATCTTTGGTGAATAGCGTCCGCACAAATCTCGCGATATTTCATGTAAACCACACTGGGGGGGGGGGGTAAAAATCATGCATTTTTTAATGATTCAAATGCGGGATGGGGATGAGTTTTTTGGCATTATATAGCGGACAGTACATCTGCTTGTTGCTGTTTGCCAACAAGTTTCGGAAGGTTTGACAGCTTTATTTGTACGTTCACAAAATAATTACAAAACAAGAAACAAGGCAAAGAATAATGTTTCAGTAAATAGGCTACTTAAATATTAGGCTACATTAATATTTTACTACATTACTGTCTCTTTTTCTTTTATATCTAATAATATGTGACCCTGGAGCACAAACCCAGTCATAAGTAGCACAGGTATATTTGTAGCAATAGCCAACAATAGCCTACATTGTATGGGTTAAAATCGATAATGATCGATTTTTCTTTTATGCCAAAAATCATTAGGATGTTAAATAAAGATCATGTTCCATGAAGATATTTTGTAAATTTCCTACCGTAAATATATCCATTTTTTTTATTAGTAATATGCATAGCTAAGGACTTCATTTGGACAACTTTAAAGGCTATTTTCTCAATATTTTGATTTTTTTGCACCCTCAGATTCCAGATTTTCAAATAGTTGTATCTCAGCCAAGAGAGAAACAATGCTGCCACCTGCTGGCTAAATGATATAGCAAAATTACACCTTGTTAACAGTTACAAATCCATTCCATTACTATTGCATGACAATTGTAGTTAGGTAGTAACATAATCTGGATTACACATATTTAGTAATGTAGTTTTTTGATTACTTTTAGATTACTTCTTGACCTAACTCATTTATCAAATAAAGTTAAATGGGATTCTTGTGTACCATATTCTGTAAAGAGAGAGAGAGAGAGAGCAGGGTTTCCCAAATTGGGGTTCGTGAAAAAACAGTAGGGTGTTGATGAAAATCTAATATAAAAATGTCACATTTCAATGACAAGTAATATAAAAATGTCAAATTGTAAAAATTTAAAATTTGAAAAAAATTGACCAATGTGGTCAAATGTTGACCAACATTGTACATGATTACTAGCAGGTAGGTTCATTTAGAAAGGAAAAATTAAAAGAAAAAGAAAAACTGAATAATTTACTGCCACTGCGTGAATAATACGAAATCATGTAATCCATAAAAAAGTAACTGTAATCTGATGTATGAGCATTTTGAAACGTAATATAATCTAATTACAAGTAGGCCTACTTCATTTTTGGAATCTTAATTGTGTAATCCAGATTACATTGCGATTGCTACCTGTTTGTTAATATATTAATATTAAATCAAATTAATATATTAATTTTCATATATGAAAAACTATAACACTATAGTTCTATCAAATTAAATAAATATTGTGAATTATAGTAGGCTACACACAAATGTACATTTAATGCCTGCCAACATCAGTTAACCATAGCGTAGTGTCGCATAATGGTTCATTTTGAACAAACCCCTTTTTAAGTAATAAACATAGGATACTATATGAGTGCTTAGTGCAAAATATTACAAAATCATGCAAAATGAAAGCAAAAGTTAATAAGAATTCCCTTACGTTCAGTTATGCATTGCTAAGTCCTTTGCAAGTATTTCACATTAAAAATGGACCAGTTAAGTCTTTTTGGCTTATAGCTTTATGACAGCTTTCAAAGATCATTGAAGTTGTCGGCAAGAGGTACTTTATATTAACTTGTTACATGTTTCCATTTTTGTTTATATTATATCCTGGAAAAGATTTAACACAAAAGGCTAAACAAGTTCATGTATTGCTTTAGGTACAAGATCCACATCATATATACAAACCTAAATCATACAGAAAATAATTATAATTCATGCATATAAAAAACAATATATTCTGTTGATCCCAGCTTCTCCAACATTTGTGCTCAGTGCTTTGGCCAGCCTGGTCTCTCTTCAAAGCCACTGTACAGAAAAACAGAAATATTAAATGATATTATTATCTACTGTTTAAATTGGGAGACTGACTAAAATAAATCCATTGCACTTGCTTTGATTTATAATGCTCCTCAGCTCCTGCTTGTGTCATGAGATCAGCGACGTTCTTCTCCAGGTCATCTATACATGTTCCCATCTCGTCCAGTTCAGGCATTAAGGAAAACCCTCAGTTCTTTGTGTAGCACAGGGGGTCTCCAAACCTGCTTCTGGAGAGCTACCATCCTGCAGATTTCAGCTGAACCTGCTAATAAAGATGTTCAGGAACTGGAACTGAAGTCTGCAGGACGGTATACAGAGTTTAGATCCAACCCGGTTTCAACACGCATACCTGTCGTTTTCAAATAATCCTGAAGGACTTGATTAGCTGGATCAGGTTTTGTTTAATTAGGGTTGAAGCTGAACTTTGCAGGGCTGTGGCCCTCCAGGAACTGAGTTTTACACCGCTGTAATAAATAGTTTCACACAGAATGAAGTCTGCACAATCAAGGAGTCCAAAGAATGTGAAAATGACATGAGACTCCAAACAGACTGAGGACCTTTGAAACATGCTCAAGATAAACAAAACTAAATGCATTTAGGTACTGTATAAACCTGATGTTTATAATGTTTTTGAAATGACTACATGTACAGTAGACCGTTTAAAAGTGTAGGGTAGGTATGATTTTTAAGGTTTTTGGCTGCAATTATTTGATAAAAAAATACAGTAAAAACAGTAATATTGTGAAATATTATTACAATTTCAAAGAACCATTTTCTATTGTAATATATTTTAAAATGTGATTTTATTCCTGTGATCAAAGCTGAATTTTCAGCATCATTAGTGTCACATGATCCTTCAGAAATCATTCTAATATGCTGCTCAAGAAACATTTCTTATTAACATTTCTTAGAATTAAAACAGCTGTGCTGGGGCAAGTTCAAGCTCAAACCGGTGTGCACCGTTTTGCTACGGTTTCCGGTTTGAACAACATGTTTCCTGGAAACGGTGTGCAACGGGGTTTGAGATGTGTTTGCTCTTGTTTGGTGGGTGTGTCAAAAATGTCAGCCCAATCAGCAGCAACATGTATATAAACCACGCGGTATTAAAGAGACAGCTCGCACAATGTAATTAACATCCAAATAAACTCACAAGAGCAAGTATATTGTTTGCACATGTTTATTTACATTAAAGGCAAAATAACTGAAATAATAAGGGCACAAGTATAGATCTGGAACTTCTTTAAGTCTGTCTAAATATCATTTAGTAATTGCAATGTCTTCTGGTCCATATCCTTTCCTTAGGAAGGTGTGCTAAATACTGATTAATGTAACATAAAAATACTATACATATTTATATATTTTGCTATTGTATAGTGGAGTGACACTTTCATAAACTTTTCTATATTCCTCTGATTATATAATGGTAAATATTACAATATCATAGCACAGCAACAATGATCAGCAATAATGATAAGCCGAATACTCACAATTAAAATAATAAGGTCATATAGATCATAGCACAGTCTCGGAGGTAAGAAGTGGATTATCCTTCACCTGAAATGTTTGTCTTTTCATCCTGAAATGCGAGGCAAATGTTGGATCACAATAATTAGGAACCACAGTTTCCACAAATCCCTTCACTCGATTGGGATGTTCTCTTTTATTCTGGAAGGCAAGGGCAGTGACTGTAACATCAAGCATATTTTGCAGTATTAACCACGTATTTATACCGATTTCATCAGGCTCCGAAAATTCTTCTAAAATAACACAAAGAATGACCTTCTCAGCTGCCATAGTTGCAACTCTTGCGTCATCAAGTTGCAACTCTTGAGTCATCAGAACAGGGTGTTCAACGCACCACCGTTTCCGTTTAAAACACGTTTTGCACCGTTTTGTCGGCGCTGAACGCAGCCCTACTCAATATTGTCATGGAAAACATGATAGGCTACATTTTAAATGTCTTTACTGTTGCTTTTGATCAATTTTGCTGAATAAAAGTCTACATTTCTAATAACACATGCTGTGGTGACACCATGATTAGATATAGATTATATAATCATATAGATTAGATTATTTACATGGTTCTACTTAAAAGAATAGCATGGTATTTACTCTAAAGTGTGCTATAGTGGCATTGTATTGTGTCTGAAACATGATATTACTATGGTAGCAATTCAAATACATTTTATGCTAGTGCTGTGACAGTAAACAAACTTTCATCTAAACATATCGTGCTGCTTCTATAAAACAAGATTATGCATCTGAAAAGATATTTTTGGAGATGATTTGGTCAGATAAGTTCTGAAACCTGCTCTGAAGTTGCTGCATCGTCGTCTCCATCTGTTTGAAGAAAAGAAATTAATTGAATCTATAAGAACTGTCAATATTAAAGGGGTCATATGATGCTTTTTAAAGATCATTATTTGGTGTATTTGGTGTAGCATAATATGTTGACATGCTTTAATGTTCAAAAAACACATTATTTTTCAAATACTGTACATTATTGTAGGTCCTCTATGCCCCGCCTCTCTCAAACGCTTCGTTTTCTACAAAGAAGGAAAACTTGAAATCGCATCATATGACCCCTTTAACATAATCACTTACCATTGCAGTCAGCTTTTGACTCGGATCCTGCCATGAGGGTTGTTTGAGTTGGTTTATGTTGGGTTAGTTGATCGTTTCAGCTCGAGGCTACCGACGTTATCTGGACTAAAACCGCACGAGTTTGAAAATAATAGACGTGTGCTTTAATCTCAGAGGTTTTTGGAGATATGTATATTTCAGAATAAAAGGATTCTATAACTTTTCAACTTTTCCCTCTGATTGTTTGCATACGCTGTAAAAAAACTTCCTCTTTCGTATAGAAGGCACCCATGTCTACATTTAACCCTTTTATAGGCTATCAGAAAAGATATTTGTGTAATATCTACAACACTGATGGGTAACAGTTAAATCTTTTGAATTACACAGTGCTGCTAATATTTAATAATTTTGATTTCATGAATTATGTAACATGGAGTCGGTATGGTAACTTCATTTGGATTTCGAAGGGATTAAACGACACAAATATTCCGTCACCAGTGTTGGGGAAAGTTACTTTTAAAAGTAATGCATTACAATATTGCGTTACTCCATAAAAAAGTAACGAATTACGTTACTTAGTTACTTTTTATGGAAAGTAATGCGTTACGTTACTTTTGCGTTACTTTTTAAATTTGGACAGGGCTTGCTTGTTTGTTTTTAAAATAAAAAAGTTATATTTTTGGCAAATATAAAAGCTTTTCACACCAAAAGTGAAATGAATAAGCCTCAGGCTGAAGGGAAAGTAAATTTACGTCCGTACAGTAGAATGCAGAAGAAGAAATTTCAACACACTTCAGCAATAAACAAAGACACATAATGTTTGTCTAGAGTGTAGCGAATCAGCTCATAAGGGAAATATGAATAATTAATCATAACTAGTTATAATTAATTATAAATATTTAGATCCGCTGTAGATATTTACTTGACCTCTCAGGGTCAACACGTAACTCGCGTTACTTGTAATGTGTTACCCCCAACACTGTCCATCACAAGTATAAGACAGTTTGAGATCAAGTCAGGTCATGTCTGAGTCTAATATGTGGTGGTAAATGTAATCCTCACATCCAGAAATGCTGGGTTTAATCGAAAATAATTTGTTGTAGGCTATCTTCAGTTTCGTCTCAAACGCGCGTCAGGAAACTCGGCTGGCGATAGGACCGCGCGTCTCATGAATATGTAATGGGCGTGTTGTGACGTATGCAACACGGAAGTACTGTTATGAGCTTTAGCCAGCTGTAGCAGAGAGGATCACAGTGGCTTTAAAATGTTTTACAGCGCTCTGTTGATCTCTGCAAGACAGGAGATACACGTCGTCTAACATGGACCCACGCTGAGAATCCGTTCCCATCGATTAAGCAAGTATTTCTTTGCTGGAAAGGAGAATCACTTGAATGAATTAGATCTAATGAATCAGTGGATGTTGACTGGGACAATGAAAGTACATTTACTGCTGTTGTTTAGAGTATGCATCCAGTAATCAGCAAGAAATTAAATTTTAAAATGTGCACAAAATAGTAATGATTTATGTGTTATTACATTAGTGGGCTAGTCATTGCATTCAGTTGATTTTAATGATAAAAGACAGCTACATCACTCAAAGATGGATGAAGTGATTATGGATCAGATCATGTATGTTGCTCATCAAGCGGTGTCTTGGATCGTATCTGTTGCCATCATATTTGGAGGGGTTGTGCCATACATCCCTCAGTACAGGGACATCCGCAGGACCCAGAATGCTGAGGGATTCTCCACATATGTGTGTCTGGTGCTGCTGGTTGCCAACATATTAAGAATACTGTTTAGGTGAGTTCTCATATCTCAACCATCATGTCTGGAGACACTACACCTGCCGCAAGACAGCTATATGAAGGAGCGATATAAACACATGGCACGCAGTCCACTGATCTGGCATAATCCACTATAATGTGTGTTTTAGTGCTGTCAAATCAATTAATCGCATCCAAAATAAAAGTTTTGCTTATATGTGCATGTACTGTGTATATTTATCATGCATATATAAATAAATGCATACACATACAGCATATATTTTGAAAATATTTACATGTATACATTTATATTCATATAATTTATATTATATATAAATATATTTAATATATAAATTTAACTTAAATATATACATGCATGTTTGTGCATTTATATATACATATAATAAATATACACAGTACACACGCATATATATTATGTGAACAAAAACTCTTATTTTGGATGCGATTAATCGCGATTAATCGTTTGACAGCACTAATTTTTATATTATATTCTATAATAAAAGAATATAACTTTGAGCCATTCTCCCATCTAGCCACTTCATTTTTATTATTATTATTTTTTTTTAATATCTGAAATATTCTTTTGTCACATTTCTATTAAGTATATACATTTCAAAGGCTGGTGACAAATGGAAATCTCTGTAAAATGATTTTTAAAAATCCCTGTTTATATACAAAAGTCTTACCAGTTACACTAGTATTTGGTACAACCTTACTGATATGCATAAATGAGTAAAAATACTTGTAGCTTACCTTTTGGCTAAATTAAACAGAACAAGGCAAGAAAAATGAGACAATACATGCTGTCTCAAGACTTTACAGGCCAAAGAAAGAGAAATATATAGTCCCCCAATTTACTGGTTAAAAGATGCTTTTCTCTGAGCAGTGTATATGTGTGTGTTGTTATTATTTTTTCAGGTTTGGACGTTACTTTGAGACTCCGCTGCTTTGGCAGAGTATAATCATGATCATCACGATGTTAATCATGCTGAACCTGTGCACCAGCGTCCGCATGGCCACCGAACTCAACACCAAACGCCGCTCCTTCACAGGTGACAAACTTTAGGACTCTTTACAGCCTCTTTGTCCAATTGAGTGTGTGTGTGTGTGTGTGGAGCTGCAGACGGAAGTTTATCAGCATTCTTTTATTCCCAGGAATCAACTGGTTCTGTAGTTTACAGACTATTGAATTACAGTACGTGATACAATCACATGGTCAGGGTCTTTCTTTGAGCGTGTCTCATGAGATTATCACACAAGAAGGGCCTCTGAAGTGGATGAACTTTGAATGGCTGGCTGCTTGGTGAACATCTCAGCTTTATTTATAGTTGGGGTGTGGTACAAAGTTAACAAAAGATGAGTTTGTTCTCTCAAACTGAGCCAGAGCACTGAACTTTGCATGTATTGTATACAGTGTACTCATTTTTAAGAATAATATGTGATGCAGTATATAGTAAGTAATGCTTCAGTCTAGTGTTTCTAAGTATACATACTGCTGAATGAAGAATATGCTTATTTAGAAACACTCCCTGGACACATTTGTTAGAGCTAATAGTCTCTCACTCTTCTGTTTGCACAAGACGTCCTGTTTAATCGGTTTTTATCTATTAGTGTAAAGCCGTACCCAAGTGTGTCTTTATGGGTTGACTTGTCTTTAGACCACGTCACTGATGTTAAGACGACAGTTTGACAGCCGGAGCCGTTTTGATCACGACACAAACAGCTAGCTTCACATCATGCCACTTGCAAACTCTCCAGCGGCTTCTCGACAGATGGAGAATGTTCAGAATTACCAGATGAAGCAAGGAAACAACTGTAAAATGAATTGAATCAAGATCCAAACCAACATTGAAATTCAAGTCTTAAGGTTCCCATGATCTCATGGTCTTACTCATAAAAATTAATGACCGTCATATATAACTTTTGACAGAACAGAAGTCTTTCATAGTTGCCAAGGCTGCATTTATTTGATTCAGTAAACACAGTAATATTGTGAAATATTATTACAATTTAAAATAACTGTGCTCCGTTTGAATACGTTTCAAAATGTAATTGATTTCTGTGATGCAAAGCTAAATTTTCAGCATCATTACTGCAGTCTTCAGTGTCACATGATCCAAGAAACATTATTATCACAGTTGAAAACAGTTTTGCTAAATATTTTTGTGCAAACCGTGATACACGACCATTCAAAGGTCTGGGTTAAGTATGATTTTATAATAAAAATAACAGAATGATTTCTGAAGGATCACGTGTCCATGTAAAATGAAATTTTAAAATGTATTGAAATAGAAAACGGGTGTTTTTTAATAATATTTTACAATGTCACAGTGTTTACTGTATTTTTTTAACAAATAAAACTTCATATTTGAAAAAATTGGCATGAAAAAATTACAGAATGTTTTGCTTAAGAAAAATGAAACTAATTATCATGAAAATAATGTCACATATCATAATGGTCCAACAAAAATAGGTTTTTCCTTTTCTTTATGAAAAATAGTTCCTTTTCAGCTGATTTTGGGGTGAAATATGACCTGCACATGTTTTCACGAGTTTCATCCCTTCAGGGCTTTTTGTGTCCTCGTGAAGATGGAGCGATGCAATCTCCCTGTTCTTATTTTTTGTTTATTTGTCTTATTTGTCTGAAGCAACAGACAGTAAGGATGAAGAAATCAAAGTTCCTAAGAGGCTCTTTCTGGGTATGTACTGATGTGTTGCCCACAAAACAGCAGTCTGATATTACAGATGTATTTTTTCATCCATCATCCACCCCGCTCATTTCCTCCCTACTTAACCCTGAAGTTTCACTTGCATGCATCTAAAACAGACATAAGAGTACAAGAATAAACTACAAGCGCATGTTTCATTAGTGATAGATGCAGTTTTGCATGTATTCTGTTGATTTGGATGCTAAAATTCCAGTGTTGCATGCAAATAGATATCAATTGAATTGCTATCAGTTTGTGTATGGCTCGCATGAACTATTTAGTCAAAGAAATGTTTCGTGCTTCTAACAGCTCATTTAACTGGTCGCCAAATCAATAATTGAGTAATATTGTATACCGCTGCATGCTGTGCTATATTATACTGCTGTATTCTTCTTGATGGCTTTATGATTTAACCCTGTAACACTCAGAAGAGTGTCGCATGGCTTTGGCTACTGCACTGATGATGATTGTAATGTCTCATGACGGTCTACTAACAGTTAATGGACATTACATAGGCATGTGTTCACTGAAAGCGGTACTCTTTATTTTTGTTGCTGTACATAAACAGCAGGTGGCGATAGTGGTTAATACCTGAGATCTGCTCTTGTACAGTCTGATTGATGCACTCTTACGCTTTAACTCCCACATCTGCCGACTTTCTGCACATATGTGCACCGATTTCATTTTTTACTGGTAACTATGTCCTCCATCTGAGGGCATTTGCTGGAGAGAATTCAACCGGGTTTTGAAGAAAGAATGGTGTTATTGACGGCAGACGATGCCAGATGTCAGGTGTTTGCAGCACATGTGCTGGAGTTGCTATTTAAGATGCGCTTGTGTCTCGTTGAGGTCCTGTGGTTGTCGGGCAGCTGCTGTGAATGCCGTCTCCTCTCACTGGAGCAAATGTGAAGGTCTTCAGTCCAGTTTTAGGATCAGTCATTTAACCTTGAACTCCCATACTTCAATAGAGTTTGACCAGAAAATGAAAGTAGTTTCTTCTGTTTACGCTGCTTCTTTCTGTACAAACTTAAAGCAGTTATGAGATCTGGGTGAACTATTTTTTTAGGGCTAATGTCTGTTTATCAGTTTCATGTTAAGTCAGTAAATTACTCTTTGAAATATGTGACCCTGGACCACAAAACCAGCCTTAAGTGTCAATTTTTCAAAATTGGGATTTATAGATAATCTGAAAGCTGAATAAATAAGCTTTCCATTGATGTATGGTTTGTTAGGATAAGACAATATTTGGCCGAGATACAACTATTTGAAAATCTTTGGGTGCAAAAAAATCAAAATATTGAGAAAATCGCCTTTAAATTTGTCCAAATGAAGTTCTTAGCTATGCATATTACTAATCAAAAATGAAGTTTTGATATATTTACGGAAGGAAATTTACAAAATATCTTCATGGTACATGATCTCTACTTAATATCCTAATGATTTTTGGCATAAAAGAAAAATCAATAATTTTGACCCATGCAATGTATTTTTGGCTATTGCTACAAATATACCCCAGCGACTTAAGACTGCTTTTGTGCTCCAGGGTCACATATGACAATATAATTGTATGTTCAAAATGAATATGGAAATCAAAGGATTTTGTTGGATTTTAAACCAGTTTAGAGTAGACCAGTGGTTCTCATGCTTTTTGGCTATAGAATATTTTAGATTTTGTTTTATTTATTTATTGACAGAAACCTAAAATATTGATATATTAATTTGATTGGTTTTGAGATTCCAAAATGTATTCAGTAAAAACCATAGTAATTATGCGGTCATTGTCGTTATGGATTTCAGTTTGATTTCTTGATTTTATGCAATTTTCCACATTTTAATCTAGATTAGATGTAGATTGTTTCAATATATCAATAGTAATTTATCAATTTAAATGCTTTTAAAGAGGTAGTTAACTCAAAAATGAAAATTCAGTCATTATTTACTCGCCCTGGCGTGGTTTTAAATGCTGTATGAACTTCTTTTTTTCTTCTTTTTGTGGGGAAATTTTGAAAAATGTCCTGTTCATGCTTGTCCATATAATGGTAGTGAGTAGCAACCAACATCCAGATTAAAAAAGAAAAAGAAAAATGATGTTCCCATCCAACAAGTGCCAAATATACAGTGGTGTGAAAAAGTGTTGGCCCCCTTCCTGATTCTGGTGGTATACGATAGGGTTTTATTGAAAACAGACCGAAATTTAATGTATTACCGAAAATTATTTTTTTATTAATTTTTTAAGGTACTGTATTAATGACCTTGTGCCAGTGCAAGCAGATTTTTTTTTCTTTTTGCTGTTCGAAAAAGAAAGTAGGGCATATGACATTAGAACAACACCAGGGCGAGTAAATGATGACTTAATTTTCATTTTTTTGTGAACTATCCTGCCCTTGAGAGTATGCTGAATCTTCTAGTGGGCCCCGACTCCCTGAGAACCACTGGTTTAGATTTAAGACTAGTTTAGTCCCTTAAGACTTGGTGGTGTGGTGGTTAAAGATCTGGGCTAGTAGCCAAAATGTTGTAGGTTTGAATCCTGCAAGGGCCGACCCCTTATCTCACCATTTGTTCAAGATACTGAACCTCAGGTTACTCCAAGAGGGATTTTCCTTGTAATAAGTGTACTGCAGATCAATACGAAATCAATTACTGAATTAGACTGGACACAGTATGCCCTGAAATATACGGTGTATTCAGAAAGTATTCAGACCAAATGTGCATTTTATTCACATTCTGTGTTGCAGCCTTTATGCTAAAATGTTTTTTAGACCCTTTTTCACATCAGTCTATACTCTATACCACATAATGGCAAATCAAAAATCAGATTTGTAATAATGTTACATATTTTATTAAAAAGAAGGAAAATTAAATATGTTCTGTTTTAATAAAAAAAAATACATAATTAATTAATCATTTAATGCAAAACATTTTTTTAAATAATTGAAATTATAATAATTTATAAGAATTATTGTAAGCATTTTAGCATAAGACTTAAACATATGTAACAATAAATGGTAGTAGTTAGAATACTTTTTGAATGCATTGTACTAAGCATGTATTATGTGTGTATGTAATACTTAGTGAGTTATAGTGCAGTTCACAAAGCTAGTATGTGTTTTATAACTAGCTTTACCAGTGTTTTTTCAGTATTATTTATATGCTATTATAGTATTTATTAAAATTGAATTATCATTTAATTTTATATTTTCAGCTTTCATTTTAACTTTAGTTTCAGTAATTTCATGTACTTTTGTGTTGTGATTTATATAATTTATATATAGATTATATATATATATATATATATATATATAGAGAGAGAGAGAGAGAGAGTATAATGTTTTTTTCTGTTTTAGTTTTAGTAATTTTAGTTCTCATTTTATTTCAGTTAGTTTGCCAAGGCAACATTTCCATTCAAGTTTAAGTGTTTGTCTAATTTATTTATTTATTTTTATTTTATTATTACATTTTTTTCAGTTTACAAAAACAATTTTGTTGCAATATTATTTGTGCCTAGTGAGTTTAAATCAGCGAGAGTACTGAGGCTATAATACTTTTTTTTTGTCTAGCTGTAACTGGCAGTTGATGGAAAAGCAGATTTGTTGTTTTCTCTCTCTCTGTGTCACATGGCTGGCTGTATTGATCACGTATGCCCCGCGGCCCCTCACACACCTCATTAGAAGTGTGTTCAGCACTCAGGCTGAGAGGTGTTTGCTAATTGCTGCTTTGCTCGCAAGCTCATTGATCCAGTGGAACTGAATAATGGAGGTGTGCTCCGATCCATCCAGAGGTCAAAGGTCAAGCAGGAATGGGCAGTTTGCTGGTTGAGGGCAGAACTGATATGATATCCGAGCACTTGATAAGTCAGAGTTTTTATCCAGTGCATTCAGATCTCAATTTATCTGTCCATATTTGTCATCCTGGTGATGTCCGTCGTTCAGGCTTGAAGCAGGTGGCGGTTGTTCGCGACTGATTGGCTGTAATTCAGTCCGGGCTCTGGCAGAGATTTCTAAATGTGTTTGATGTAGGGCAGACTGCTGGGGACCTGGTGGTTGTGCAGTAATGGACGTAAATGGGCGGCACTCCCACACACAGTCTCGCTCCGCTGCATTATCCCTACAGGACACCGCAACCGCCTCAATTAGCATCCAGTCACTGCTATCAGAGAACAGGGTGTTTCAAATAAATATGTGTTTTCCCTTAAACTTCCCCAAAACTGCTCGCTCTGCCTGACTGTACATGGACCAAAATTTGCTGACTGTCCATTTTGTCCAACAATCCACTCTAGTCTCTGCTGAAAGTAACATAAACGTTTATTATCCAGTTCTGTTTATCGGGTTATGCAGCGAAATGGTCAAAACTAACAACATACATAAGAAGAACTGTGATTTTGATGACGTTTATGCAATAGACACTAAAGTACAAACTGCTTTCCTTTTAATAACATCAAATTAATTTTCTTTAAACTACAGTGCACAATTACTGCAAGTCATAATTGCATAACTATATATATATATATATATATATATATATATATATATACACATAAAAAGAAAAAACTGAAATGCCACATTTACATAAGTATACGCAGTACTTAGTTGAAGCACTTGCAGCAATTACAGTCTCGAGTCTTTTTGGGTTTGACGCAACAAGCTTTGCACACCTGGATTGGGGGATTTTCTGCCATTCTTCTTTGCAAATTCTCTCAAGCTTGGTCAGGTTGGATGGGGACTGTCGGTGGACAGCCATTTTTAGGTCTCGGCAAGGCAAGTTTATTTATAGAGCACATTTCATACACAATGGTAATTCAAAGTGCTTTACATAAAAGAAAATAAAAAAATTATCACAACAATAAAACAAGGAATTTAAAAACTTTCAAATGCAATGACTTCAGTTTTCTCCTTGTTTAACTGAAGAAAGTTCTGGCATATCCAACTGTTAATTTCATCAGTGCATTGGCAGAGGGAGTCAATGGGGCTGTAGTCATTTGGTGGTAAGGCTAGGTAAATCTGGGTGTCATCTGCATAGCTGTGATGGGTAATTTGGTTCGTTCTCATTATTTGACTTAATGGGAGCATATACAGGCAGGCTAAACAATAGCGGTGCAAGAATTGAGCCTTGTGGGACTCTGCATGTCATGGACGTCCGCTTAGACTTATGCTCTCCTATACTCACATAATAACCTCTCCCTTCTAAGTATGACCTGAACCATTTGATTACCATCCCATAAAAGGAAGTAAAATAATCATAAAAAAAATTATCACAACAATAAAACAAGGAATTTAAAAACTTTTAATATGATTTAAAAATTGATTTAAAATGAATTTAAAACGGTTAAAAATAGAAAATTATTATTAATAAAATACAGTGCAGTCAGTTCGGAGGTAGCACAGTGCTCATTCAATAAATGCACAGCTAAACAGATGAGTTTTGAGTCTGGATTTAAATGTGGCTAATGTTTAGCACATCTGATCTCTTCTGGAAGATGATTCCAACTGCGGGTGGCATAATAGCTAAAAGCGGACTCCCCTTGTTTTGAGTGAACCCTTGGTATTTCTAACTGACTCGACCCTAATGATCTGAGTGGTCTTAACAGTGTCAAACGCAGCACTGAGGTCTAGTAGTACCAGCACTGATATTTTGCCAGAATCAGAATTAAAGTGAATATCATTTATTATCTTAATGATTGCTGTCTCAGTGCTGTGATGCAGTCGGAAACCAGATTGAACATTGTCCAGGTATACATTTGAGTTTAAGTAGTTGTTCAGCTGATTAAAAACTACCTTTTCAATAATCTTGCCTATAAAAGGAAGATTTGATATTGGTCTATAGTTGCTCAATAAGGTATTATCAAGATTTCTCTTTTTCAGAAGGGCTTAACAACTGCAGTTTTCAGGGAGTTTGGAAAAGTCCCAGAAAGAAGTGAGGCGTTCACTACTTCTAAGAGATCTGCTGCTCCAGAGATGTTCGATAGGGTTCACGTCAGGGCTCTGGCTAGGCCACTCTAGGCCATTCACAGAGATGTCCCTAAGCCACTCCTGTGTTGTCTTGGCTGTGTGCTTAGGGTCATTGTCCTGTTGGAAGGTGAACCTTCGGCCCATTCTGAGGTCCTGAGTGCTGTGGAACAGGTTTTTATTAAGGCTATCTCTATATTATTGGTGCATTGATCTTTTCTTCTACTCTGACGAGTCCCTCAGTCCCTGCCGCTGAAAA
>NW_015555730.1:1299272-1311449 GCF_001515605.1 Sinocyclocheilus anshuiensis
TGAGAGGATTGAGTTTGGCCACACCACCATAAAGCCCAGATCGGTGGAGTGTTGCAGTGATGTTTGTCCTTCTGAAGGTTTTTCCTATCTGCATATATGATCATGGAGCTCAACTAGAGTGACCATCAGGTTCTTGGTCACCAGTCTAGACAAGGCCCTTCTCCATCAATTGCTCAGTTTGGCCAGGAGGCCAGATCTAGGAAGAGTCCTGGTTGTTCCAAACTTCTTCCATTTGAGAATTATGGAAGCCACTGTGCTCTTGGGAACCATCATTGCAGCAGAATTTTTTGTAGCCTTCCCCAGATCTGTGCCTCGATACAATCCTGTCTCTGAGCTCTGCAGGCAGTTCCTCTGAACTCATGGCTTGGTTTTCGCTCTGATATGCATCATCAGCTGTGAGGCCTTTTATAGAGAGGTGTGTGCCTTTTCAAATCATGTCCAATCAATTTAATTTACCACAGGTGGACTCCAATCAAGGTGAACAAACATCTCAGCAATGATCAAGAGAAATGGGAGGCACCTGAGCTAAATTTCAAGTGTTGTTGCAAAAAATTTCTTTTTTTTCCACATCAATCTACACTCCATACACCATAATGGTAAAGCAAAAAACAGGTTTTTAACATCTTTATTATGTTTAATTTATTAAAAATAAAAACCTTAAATGATTCCATTGCATAAGTATTGCATATCTGGGACATTTGGAAATTTAGCTCCGGAGCATTCATATTTCTTACAGATGTTACTACACTTCAAGTGAAGTTAACCTGTGGCAAATTCAATTGAATGGGTATGATTTGGAAAGGCACGGTGAGCGTGATTTCACCAAGTACAACATGTTCCTGGATCAACATTCTTGTTGATCCTGGAACAACATTCCAATCAACCAATCAGAATTGAGAGATAACTTTTCAGGAAATGTCAGACCAATCAGAATTGAGATATAACTTTTCTGGAAATATATGTTTTAGGCTTACAATCAGGGTTAGGTGCTTCTACACCCTTGTTAATCAGCTATTATTTCCCACTGATTTTAGGAATAAATTATGGATAGGGTTAGGTTTAGGGGTAGGGATTGGGTTAAGTCTATATTTTCGGACAATAATGTTGATCCAGGATCATCAAAAGATGTTGAAGACGCATGAAAACACACTTAGAATTTGCAAAAAAGCACCTAAAGGACCCTCAGACTGTGAGAAACAAGATTCTCTGGTCTGATGAACCTCAGTTCCAAACATCATGTTTGAAGGAAACCAGCTCTGCTCATCACCTGCAGAGTACCATCCCAAAAGTAAAGTGTGCTGGTAGCAGCCTCATGCTGTGGGGCTCTTTTTCAGCGGCAGGGATGAAGGAACTCATCGGAGTAGAAGACAAGCTCAATGCACCAAAATATTGAGATGGCCTTAATGAAAACCTAGTCCAGAATTGGTTCCTATAATAAAGTGTTACCATATAATTTAATGTTATTATGATAGTAATTACATGTAACAAGGGCACTGTAAAATAAAGTTTTACCATATTAATGTAATGAAATATTAATATAAAATGTTGTACATTAACAGTGCCTGGTTATTAAATGTCAACTGTTTAATAATAGTTATTATTGTTGTTGTTGCTGGTAATAATAATGCTGACAAAATCTGATAAAAAAATATTCACAACTCAAAAGAATGAAGTCATAAATGCAGATCAGAATATTTTCATGCCTAACATATGGTAAAAAATAGACTTCTTACCATATTTTAACTAATATTGTACACTCATCAAATAAATCGAGAAAACTATATTCGAGGCATTATTAATGCTGTCAAATTATCAAAACATCACAGCGCAAAGCATGAGAAAATTGCTGTATTGATCTGCAAACGCTGTCACATCAAGACAAAGTGCTTGTTTCCTGATTTGGCGTGTGAATTCAGTCCGGCGTTTACAGGCCGATAGCATCTTAGCCGTTCACTACAGTCAGTCCACAGCTCTGCAGATTGAGCGGCAGTCCGTACTGCACAGAGCTGCGACTGAACAGATTGCGTGGATCTGGATGAGGACCAGCCTCAGGCCCTTCAGAACCCAACTGGCACGTCTTTCTATTTCACTTAGCTGTAATTAGAGTAAGGGACTGACGGATATCTCTTGGTATGTGGGCTGAAGCTCTGCTGAAAGAAGGAACGGGCAACTAATAGTGCCACTCTGTTTCACGTCAATCATTCCCGGCCCCTGGCCTGAACGCCGTCTATTTATAAACGGACAGAGTGAAACAGAATGAAAAGAGGGACAGACCCTGAGGAAAATAGAGCTTTTAGAGGAAAAGAGGTTATTTGTTCCGTTTAGAAATAGTTTGTGTTTGTGCTTGTATGAATATTCCTGTGCCATCATTTCTGTAAGAGTGATTGGTGAACAATATACAGTACTGTGTAAAAGTTTGGGTCTCTTATTCTCACCAGGCTGCATTTATTTGATTAAAAATACAGTAAAAAAAAAAAAACAGTAATATTGTGAAGAATTATTATAATTTAAATGTTTTAATATATTGTAAAATGTAATTTATTTCTGTGATGCAAAGCTGAATTTTCAGCATCATTACTCCAGTCTTCAGTGTCACATTATCCTTCAGAAATCATTCTACACTGTAAAAAAAAAAAAAACATTTAAAGTAAAAAACAATTATCTATTACTTTTTCTTCAATAAACTCCTAAATTTTCGCTGCTTATTAATAGTAAGGAAGTTGTTAAGTTTAGGTATTGGATAAAGTTAAGGGATATAAAATATGGTCATGCAGAATAAGGCATGTGCTTTATAAGTACTAATAAATAGCCAATGTGCTAGTAATATGCATGTTAATAAGCAACTAGTTAATAGTGAGAATTGGTTCTAAAGTGTTACCTGGATCTTTTGACTTCAAAATTTCATGTTTAATGAGCACGTGTTTGCCATTTCTTTGTAATTATTTGTGTAATTTACTAGCGACATCGGCGTGAAAACTTTTCAAAATAAATCCTGTTTCTTTTTCAGTGTAAACATTTCTTACTACTACCAATGTTAAAAATAGTGCTGCTTAAGGTTTTTCTGAAAACTGTGATACATTTTCTCAGGATTTTTGGATCAAAGTTCAAAAGAACAAAATCTACTCGAAATAGAAATCTTTTATAACATTATAAATGGCTTTACTGTCACTTTTGATTATTTTCATGCATACTTGCTAAATAAAAGTATTAATTTTTAAAAAGCCCAAACCTAGAGTTAGACATTTGAACAAGTATTAAAATTTCACAATGTTTGTGCTGTCAAGATGAATAATATGTGACCCTGGACTACAAAACCAGTCATAAGAGTCAATTTTTCGAAATTGTGATTTATACATCATCTGAAAGTTGAATAAATAAGCTTTCCATTGATTTATGGTTTGTTAGGACAATATTTGGCCGAGATACAACTATTTGAAAATCTTGAATCTGAGGGTGCAAAAAAAATCTAAATATTGAGAAAATCGCCTTTAAAGTTGTCCAAATGAAGTTCTTAGCAATGCATATTACTAATCAAAAATTCAGTTTTAATATATTTACAGTAGGAACTTTACAAAATATCTTCATGGAACATGATTTTTACTGGCATAAAAGAAAAATCTATTATTTTGACCCATACAATGTATTTTTGGCTATTGCTACAAATATACCCCAGCGACTTGAGACTGGTTTTGTGCTCCAGGGTCACATTTGTCAAATTGCATGACTTCTTGGGAAGAGGTGTGCCATTACCATATATTCAATAACCTGCTCAAAATATCTGTGCAGAAAATGAGCAAAAAATCTCACAGACTTGCATTTGAAGGGGCAACCTGAGCTGTATATAGAGACCAGAATATCATAGAGACTTGTATGTGACTTGTTCTTATAAGCAGCCACTGATAGCAGCATGGCAAAAGCACTCAAAACACCTCAGCAGCCAAACTGCAGCATCCTAACATCTGTATAGCAACGTCCCGGACAACACCCAGTCATTTAGCTGAATTTTGCTTGTAAAAAGTGTCTAAGGTATGGCTGTTTAGTTGCACTAAACTTTGTATATTTGGCCAGCTTGCCCAAGAATACATTGAAATCAGTGGCAGGAATGTCACAGTATATTTCCAGCACTCTGCTGTGTTTGGTGTAGTATCTGTGTTTTGCAGTTAGGACTGTGGGTGTGAGCTGAAAAAGAGGACGAGCTTGGTGGGGTTGCTGTTTAAAAGCCGTGGCAGTCTGTTCCCACACACTGCCCCGCTGGCAGCAGCGATACGCATATGCACAGCAGGGTAAAGCAGTGCCACGACGCTCAATACACACCGTACAGTGTGGCACACGCACAACTGCCGCTTTGATCCGGCCCTTTCCACACGCACAGCCTCCAGCGCTACACAACCCTTTACCTGAGCCCTCTGCACACACACACACACACATATATACAGTACTGCATCTGTGTGTGTGCGTGCACATGGCTTTCAGTGCATTCAGAGATTCTTATTATTTGCAGTATTACACCTACAACAGGCAAAAAAAAGCACACACTCTTTTTTTGTTTTTTCTTGATCTTTTTTTTTTATGCATTAAAATGCAATTCATGCATCCATTGACTTGAACACAATCCTTCTATGAAGAAGAAAGAAGAAGCGGAGTGTCATGACTGTGTGTCAAGGTCAATAAATCTCTTAAAATATTAGATAATTTGACCTTTTTATGACAAGGCAAAGTTCATGTTGTAAAATGTCAGTGGGAAATAGTAATTTGTGATGTAAAAATTAAAAGCTGATATTGGTTCAGGTAATGTTACTAAAATGTCATGCATTTCAACTCCCCCCAAATGTAGCATTTATGAAATAATGAGACATGATTATACATGATTGTAATACTTGATGAATACATGATATTGTTTGAAAACAAAACAAAACTGATGTTAAGGGCAAAGCATGATTACTTACTTGTAATGTTGTTGGGTTGTAAAATGTCATGTGGTTCAACTCCTCAAAAACGTAGTCATATTTATAAAATAAGAAATTAATGATATTTGTAAAAAATTCTGAAATTAGTTCAGGCTAAATTAGTTCAAATTATAAAATGTCATTTTGTTCAGATGTAAAATGTCATGTGGTTTGACTCCTCAAATATACATGATATACATGATAATACATGATATTTGTAAAAAAAATTGTAAAATTAGTTCACAGACTAAAATGTCACGTGGTTTGAGTCCTCAAAAACATAATATTTATGAGATAGTAATAAAATACGAATATTTGTTCAGGTAAAGTTAGTTGACAGAGTATAATGTCATGTGGATCGACTTCTCAAAAACTTAAAGATATTTATTAAAATGACAAATTCAAGATATTAGTAAAAAAAATAATTCAGATTTGTTTGTTTGTAAAATGTCTCCCCTTGACTCCCCAAAAACTTGATATTTATGAAATAGTAATACATGATGTGTGACTGATATTACTGCTGATATTGCTGTTATTACTTCAGGCAAAGTTGGTTCATAGTATAAAATGTGATGTCTGCTTGTAAAATATCATGTTGTTTGACTCCGTAATGTAATGATGTTTATAAAATAAAAAAATAATCTCATTTGTAAAAAAAAAAAAAAATTATATATAATAATAATAATAAATCTGAAATTAGTTCAGGCAAAATTTGTTAAAATTATAAAATGTTATGTATTTCATTTGTAAAACCTCATGTGGTTCGACTTCTCAAAACCTTAACAATATTTATAAAAGAGTAATGTTTGTAAAAAGCAAATATATAAATAAAATTCTGATATTAGTTCTATTAAAGTTAGTTCAAGTCATAAATTGTCATGTTGTTAGGTGGTAAAATGGCAAGGCAAGCTTATTTATATTGCACATTTCATACACAATGGTAATTCAAAGTGCTTTTCATAAAAAGGAATTAAAATAATAATTCAAATATACACAACAATAAAAGCAAAAAAAATTTGAAATGATTTAAAAAATGTTGTTTGGTGGTAAAATGTCCTGCAGTTCAACTCCCAAAAATGTATGAAAGCTATTTATGAGACAATAATTCAAAATATTTGTAAAAAAAAAAAATGCATTCAAATACTTTTTACGTCATGCCAATTTGCAAAATACATTTCTATTACCCATCCTAAATTGTTAGCAGAGCTTGTGGCCTCAACATGAAATCAGAATAGAGTTTAAGGGTGCTTTCACACCTGTAGATTGATTGCTTTTTTCTGAAACGGGGATTAAAATTATTACAATGTTGCTTTTTATTCTTGGTGCGGTTTGCTTTCACACAACAAAGTTTCTTAACGGACCAAATTTGTTAATACAAGTCACGCCTAAACGGACCAAAATTGTTAATACAAGTCACACGCGAGTAAACTGTCCTCTGATTGGTCAAAGTTCCACGGTTTATTTTCAGGAATTCCACTTAGCTCGCTGTCACGGCTGTCATCCATCAGGATGCAACGACAACAGCTTCACTGGACCAGTTGAGTCCTCTGCACAATGTGACATTGCTGCAGCCTGGAACTGAACTGCTGGTTTCGTCTGGCCCCCCGACTGAGCCTGGTTTCTCCCAAGGTTTTTTTCTTCATTCTGTCACCGATGGAGTTTTGGTTCCTTGCCGCTGTCGCCTCTGGCTTGCTTAGTTGGGGACACTTAATTTCCAGCGATATCTTCGACTTGATTGCACAGACACGATTTAAACTGAACTGAGATGGATGATGACATCACTGAATTCAATGATGAACTGCCTTTAACTGAAAATTGAGTGTTTACTATTGTCCTTTTGCATTATTGACACAATATTTTCCTAATTAATGCAGTACAGTTGCTTTGACACAATCTGTATTGTTAAAAGCGCTATATAAATAAAGGTGACTTGACTTATTGTTGGGTTTTTGTAGCTGTCGTTATATTAATTTATTAATTCGTCATTTTGAGCAGGAGTCCAGGATTCGTCGGAAAACATTGTTAAAATGCACCTACTACGAAGAGCAGTAAGACGGCATTATAAAATGAAAAGGTGCGCTTTGATTTTTGAATGGCGAAGACGTGCTCACCCACAGACATTCACAGGTTCATTTTGAGGTATTAGCAAAACAACAAAGCTAATGCTTTTCACGGAACGGAACCGAGCGCGATTGCCGTGTTCACATATGCCCAAACGAACCGAGCTAAGGGGGGAAACGCGCCAACCTGGCTCGATTGAAAACGAACTCTGGAGCAGTTTGGTTGTAGTGAGAAAGCAATCCGATCCAACGGACCAACGAACCAGGCTATATTACAATTTATGATGGGTAATTACGTAAGTTCCGTGAAAAGCATCAGCTTTGTTGTTTTGCTAATACCTCAAAATGAACCTGTGAATGTCTGTGGGTGAGCACGTCTTCATTAGCTTTGTTGTTTTGCTAATACTTAAAAATGAACCTGTGAATGTGTGAGCACGTCTTCGCCATTCAAAATCAAAGCGCACTTTTTCATTTTATAATGCCGTCTTATTGTTCTTCTTCCTAGTAAGTGCATTTTAAAAATGTTTTCCTGATGAATTCTGGACTCCTGCTCAAAAGGATAAATTAATATAACGACAGCTACAAAAAAAAACAACTAAGCCCGCGAAGCTGTTGTCGTTCCATCCTGATGGATGACATGCGTGACAGCTAAGTGGAATCCCGGAAAATAATCCCGTGGAACTTTGACCAATGAGAGAACAGTTTACTCGCGCGTGACTTTTATTAACAAATTTGGTCCGTTTAGAAACTTTGCAAGCAAAGCAATCGATCTACAGGTGTGAAAGCACCCTTAATCACACCTCTTTGATCCAGTTAGTTCCCAATGGATAAAATCAAGTTTCTATTCAACATCAGCATTCCATGTTGAATATCCCTCAGTGTTTCTCTTGAAAGTCCGTCACGTCACAATAGTTGTATGAGTCGAGCGCTGGCGTCTCGGAGCGTCTGCCGTGTGTTGCTGTCTCATGGCCGTCCCGTTGCGTCTCAGCCCCGCTGTAGGTGTTGCTAGTTTCTTCCAAGTTGCTGCTGTTATCAGTGAGTTCCAGACGATCCTGTTCCCTTCAGTGATGCCTGCCACATGGAAAGCTATTTACAGGCCTGTAATTCCTTACATACAGAAGTGCTGTATAGTCAGCGATGGCTGAGAGACAGTGATGTTCTCTTTATATTAAGGCATGGGACTGGAGAAGGTGTAGCATGACAGATGTGATACAGACACCGAGCACTTGGCACAATTTGAAGGAAGTCTATAAATATCCTGCCAAAGGCTTCTCTTTGAAAAGACGAGCAGCTTCCTGTGAAAGGACCGTGTGAAATGGTCAGCATGAGACTGTGTGTGGTTTCTTTCAGCAGGTTTTCCTCCAGGGTGTGAATGCTCCTTACTGAGACGACATGTATTGGACATCAATAAATAATGACTGTAGCACCTGAGGAAGTGTGAAGTTTTTACATCATGCATAACTGAAATGAGAGAACTTAGTCAACATGACGTCCAAACTGACCCCATTTGTTTTCTAAATAAACTGTCCTGATCTTATTGTGCACAATTTATCAGTTCACGTTATTCCGAAGACAAATAATGTGTTGTCATCAAAAAGTAATGACTTGAAGACATAGAAACCTCTTTCTTTTTTTAAATGATGTCACCTATACTTTGCCAAAAATAATAATGCAAACTAAAAACCAAGCTTTTTTTAATTTAATTTAATTATTAATGAATTTAAAATGTAAGAAATTGTTTAATTTATAATTATTATTTTGTAAATGTAATTAAATTGTAAATGAAATAATGACATTATTAAATGTAACATTTAAAGTCAGCATGAAACGGAAGTTGCGATTGTCTTTTCTTCTCTGCTGTGATCAAGAGCGAGAGAGAGTGAGAGAGTGAGAGAGTGAGAGAGAGAGCAAGAGCGAGAGAGCGAGAGAGAGAGCGAGAGTGAGAGAGTGAGCGATTCAATGTTTAGGGGTAACGTTCTCCCTTATGACTGGTGTCAGTGCTGTAAAGTGAAGCATCAGCTTCAGCTTTCCCCCTGTCCTTTATTCCAAACGTCACTGATGTCACTGCAGCTGTTGGCAGTTCCAGATAGCTCCGAACATTTCATGGTGACTTTAATAATTTAATTTAGTTGATATAGTTTGTTTAATTTATAATTATTCGTTTTAAATTTAATTTAATTATTAAATGTAATTACTAAAAAATATTAATTGAATTTAATTGTATTTATAATTATTTGTTTTCAAATTTAATTCAATTAATAAATGTAATTATTATATTTAAAATGTAATAATTTCATTTCATTTTCTTTATAAACTTATATAATTTACTTTATATAAGTTTAATTTCATTCATAATTATTCGTTTTTAAATTAATTCAATACTTAATCATTTAAATTTAATTTTAAATAAAATAACATTGTAATAATATTTTATTAAATTAAAATGTAATTAAATTAAATTATTTTTTAAAATAAATTATTTTATTTTATCTTTTATTTTTTTATTTTACAAAAACCCCTATTGCACCTTTCCACCCAACCCTGTCTTCCACTGTTCAACACACAGCTTTGGCCTTAAACTTGCACCATTACTTAAGACAGGATTTGACTACATAGCTGTTCATACAAAGCAGTATTTTTCTCTTCAGTCTACTGGTGAATTCCTCATAGTTCTGAAAGGAATTGCTGATTCAGAAGAAGGTATTTTAAAGTCAAAGATGCGTTGGATGGACAGTTATGTTGACACTATAGTTACTGATACCTTAGTTCATCTACTATATCTGCAACACTGACTAAAGTCCTGACCAGTCTTCCAATTAAAATATCACAGAAGTCACGCTCTTGGGATCACTGTTTTCTGTTGGAAAATGTCTTCTGCTCTTTCATAATCTTTCTGTCAAACTACAAGATGTTGTCTCACACAGACTCCCCCGCACCTGTCCTCTCTGTCACGCCGCAGACAAAAGCACAGGAATTGATCTGATTGTAAAATGTCATCTGAAATGCCACTGTCGTTAATTATCAATACTTCAATAAATCCGTTTGAAATGTCATAAACTGGCCCTGGTTCTCCTCCGATGGCGCGTCTGCCAGCCTCAAATCAACGGCTCTCATGTTGTCAGACTGATTTCTTCAGTGTGATAACATTTTACTGCTCAGATAACAGCAGCTTTAATCGCAGTTTCATCTCAGACCGTTACAGGTCAATCTCATGAAACCCGTCAAGAAAGAATTCAAGTGTTCGAAAAAAAATGAAGGTACTTTTTTATTTTTGACCATTTTCATGACAATTAAGCACAAAATTTTTTTAACTCTTTACAATAAGGTTCCATTTGTTAACAAACTTCAGCTAACATTGAGCAATACATTTGTTACAGTATTTATTAATCTTAGTTAATGTTAGTTAAAAATAGAACTGTTAGTTGTTAAGGCCTGTTCACACCAGCGGACGATAACTATAAAGATAAAGATAACGATAAAGATATAGTTCTAAAATCGTTCTCAATATTAAAGAATGGCAGAGTCCACACCACAACTATAACGATAAAAGCACAGAGAAACGATATCGTTGGAATCACTTTCAGAACGATTTTTTTCCAGCTGATGAACGATACAAACATTGACAGCCAATCAGAATCCATCCTGCTGTAACGAGCTCGAGAATTTAAAGCGGCAGACGAGTGTGCGCTTCGAAATTCACTACAATTAACAAATGCTTTAGAAGTAATTTGAATTGTTAGTTTATGTTAACTAATATAGTTAACTAATGTTAACAAATGGAAACTTCATTGTAAAGTGTTACCGAATAAATACGAGAATTTAAAGCGGCAGACGCGCGTGCGCTTCGAAATTCACTACAATTAACAAATGCTTTAGAAGTAATTTTAATTGTTAGTTTATGTTAACTAATATAGTTAACTAATGTTAACAAATGGAAACTTCATTGTAAAGTGTTACCGAATAAATATTTATTTAGTATTTGTTGTATATCCTTTTTTGCTAAATTTGGTTGCACTTTTTATTAAGGTGACCTCGTTACAGTGTAATTATATATTTAAGTACTGAGTAATATTAATTAACTACATGTACTTACTATATGGTTAGGGTTAGGATTAGGGTTTGGCTTAGGGTTACTTGCATGTAATTATGCATCATTTATTGTTATTATAATAGTAAGTATATGTAACGTGTAACAAGGACACCTTAAAATAAACTGTTACCCTAAATTTAATAGAAAATAATTGTGGTATGGTAATTAATAATAATGAGAGTCATCACTGAGAATAATGAAAATTTTTTTTTTTTTCATTATGAGAACTGTAATTGTCAATGTAAAAATTGACTTAATTGTCTTAAAATATAATTTCCTTTCTTAGACATGGACGTGAGATTCATTTTCATGAGAATAATCATAAAACAAAAACGTCTCTTCATATGGTTAAACCTTTGCGATGTTTCTCTCTCAAGCCAGCAGAAACTTTCACAAACTTAGACCGAATGAATTCATAATCCTGAGATGCTTTATAAATCCTTTGCGATATTGAATGTGTCATTTCTTTCACCTTTTACGAAGATCAGATTTACTGCTTCTGTTTCCCACAATGCACATTTAGACGGGGAAGCGTTGACCACACTTTCTCTCTCATTATCCATTTATCATTGTCTGCGCATCAAATATTAAAACTGTTTTCCCATCTTGCATTATGGGAATTAATGGCGAGTTGATTTTCCAGAATTGCCTGTGAGGAGCGGTTAAGATAAGTCGTCATGACAGAGAGTGGTGGAGTTACTCATGTGAAGATCTCATGTGAGTTCTCTGTGTGGGCTGTGATGAGAGTGAGTTAGTGTAATATGGCTGACCTCATACTTGATGCGAAGCACAATTAGTCATTCATGCCTTCTCTAAATGCTTCCTACAGGTGTGTCACTTCTTATTGTTCACTATTGCCATGTTGCCCTTTTGCTTCAAGCGGCTGATTTAATTAGAAATCTAGATTTTTTTGTTGTTGTTGTTTTGGTTGGTTGCCAGAGCATTGCTATCCAGTTTCTGAGGTGTTTAACCCTATAAGGCCTCTAAATGGTCAACATATTCAAAACTTTGCTTAAAGGAACACTCCACTATTTTTGAAAATAGGCTCATTTTCCAACTCCCCTAGAGTTAAACTAATAAT
>NW_015555730.1:1311547-1337261 GCF_001515605.1 Sinocyclocheilus anshuiensis
CGACGGAAAATGAAAAGTTGCGATTTTCTAGGCCGATATGGCCAGGAACTATACTCTCATTCCGGCGTAATAATCAAGGAACGTTGCTGCCATACCATGGGTGCAGCAGGCGCAATGATATTACGCAGCGCCTGAAAATAGTCCCAGCTAGGTAACTTCCAATAAGCCTATTTTCAGGAGCTGCGTAATATCGCCAGACCCGGAGATCGGCTGAATGGATTCGAAAACGGTAAAACTCAACTGTTTAACTCCAGGGGAGTTGGAAAATGAGCCTATTTTCAAAAATAGTGGAGTGTTCCTTTAAAAACCTGTTGCACAATCTGCTTTCTGTCATCTGATTGATAGTTTGTAACTTTTTTAGCAAGTAAAAGAAGATACCTTTTAGTATGATTGTAAAACGTCCCCCTTCAGGTCGTGGTCCATGTGAATTTTTTCTGTGAAATCTTTACAGATTTTTATAAATTAAACATAAAAATAATGGTTGTACTTTAGTCCTTGTCCACATATACATACTATGTGTTTATTATATTGATTACAATAACTGGGTAATAACTATTTATTAATCCTGAACTTTGAGTTTAACTTTGGCTTCAAGATGACACTTACTGGACTGAAGCTACTTAGGTTTACTTGATTATCCAGACATTATTTTTATAAAAATCATGATAAATCATGTTGTTTTGCATCGCATTATGTGTTTTGCCTATCTACTTTAAAAAAATATATATTTTTTAAAAAGCAATGTAATTCAATTTATTTAATTACATTTTTTACTTAATAAAATGTTATTAAAATGTTGTTTTATTTATTTAAAACCAAATAAAACAATTAAATTTTGAATTAAATTAATAATTTAATTTAAAAACTAAACTAATAATTATGAATGAAATTAAACTTATAAACTATATAAAATAAGTTAAATTACATTTTAAATGTAATCATTTAATAATTTAATTTAATTGAAAGACTAATAATTATGAATTAAATTAAATTATTAAAATAAAATCATAACTAAGCCCTTAAATATCATTTTACTAAGACATCATTTGGAGATATTGAGTGACAACTGATATTTATATCCATTTTATGTTATGAAGATCTCATTGATTTTTATATACAAACTATCAGAATTTTATCTTACTTTTTGGCCATGTAAATATCAGTAACTGCACAAAATTTCATGTTTTTGCTCAGTTTGGTACTCTGAATAAAATTGAGTTGCTTTTTCTCTTACTGCGAGCCATTAAAAGCCTGATGTATCAAATATGACTTTTGACAAACACAAACTTTTGTCTTTACTTTTTTTTAAGATTATGTCTAAAGGCTTGATTAAACTATTCCATCATTTTTCTGACTAATATTTCATTTGTCAGTTTTTAACAGTGTTTATGAATGCAGTCACGTTTACTTTTGCATGACAAAATTCTGTGACGTGAAAAATAGTCTTCTCAATGGACTTCTGGTTGCAAAGAAGTTTCCCATTGACTTCTAGCTTATTGAATTTTGGCACAAGAGTTTGTCATGTTGATCAATAGGAAGCAGCTTGTTTTGGCAGCGTTCTCTTTGTGGGCAGTGCTATATACATCGCCACTACGGTTAGCGATTTGTTCAAACTTTGTTCAAAAAGGACTTTAGCAAACACCGCAAGTAATGGAGCAAACAAAGATTGCAGTTACTGAGGCAGAGTTTTGGATGTAAAACGCTCTACCCGAACAAACGGATTACCCAAACACACTTGTATCTAAGCTGTGCCGCCCCCTCTTGATTGGGTTTTGTGAGGACAGCTGGCATCCGAAGAGAGAATGAATTGCTGGAATCGTGTTTTCCTAATCCAGCCCTACATTTATTCATTGAATGTGTGTTTTTCCCGCTCCAGTCCATCTAGACCCGTCATAGCAGTGCTTTGGACTCTGTTCTTTCTCTTTCAGCTTTGTCCCACATGCCCTGACATTTTCATGACACTCTGGATGTCACTGTGGTCCTCATGCTTCGGTTTTGGCCTCTGCTTGTACTTTGTTGCTTCGACATTTCCAGTGCCGCTTTATGAGAGTAACCGTTGTTGAAGCTCCCAGCGTGCTTTGATTAGATATGCTCTTCTCGTCCACCGACGGATGGGCGGAGAGCTGACTTACAGGCTTATGAGTTCTCCGAGTTCAGCCTCCAACAACACGAGGCCAAAATAATTGGCGAAAGTGGATTATTTTAGGTCAGAATCCAGTCAGACTCATCCCTGCTGAGAGGCTTGTGTGCTGGGAACTGGATGATCATGAAAAAGGACTTCTTCGAGGGGGTCTTACAGTCTTAGAACTGGTTTTACTTTAGGACCCAGATTTCACTCCGGATGTGTGGTCACCCAACACAGTACCGAAACTGCAGATCTTACCAAATTAAATTTTGACGGTTTCATGCTCTCGGCAGCCAATAATTCATTGCACAAAACCCATTGCGGTCAGGAAAAACCATGTGTAAGGTACGTCTCTTAGCTTGTGTGGTTTTGTCAATTGTTCAGTTTCCACAAAAATATGAAGCAGCACAACTGTTTTTAAAAATGATAATAAATGAGAAATGTTTCTTTAGCAGCAATCATCATATTAGAATGATTTCTGAAGGATCATGTGACACTGAAGACTGGAGTAATGATGCTGAAAATTCAGTTTTGATTCATAGGAATAAATTACATTTTAAAGTATATTGTAAACAGTTATTTTAAATTGTAATAATATTTCACGATATTTCTGTTTTTACTGTATTTTTGATCATATAAATGCAGCTTTGGTGAACATAAGAGACTTATTTCAAAATCATTGTAACCAACCCCAAATTTTGAATGGTGTAATTATTGAATTGTTTGTTTGTTTATTTGGCTATTTTCATTTATTTGTTTGTCTGAACTTGATGATCTGACATTGATTTAACCCTTCATCCCTACTAATACATTCCTTTGAATAATTCATGCATACTTGTATATGTCCAATGTTTCAGTGTTCTATGAAATATATTGTTGAAAGGAAGAACTTGATAAAGACTGGCAGTCAAAATGATCAAAATTGAATATGTAAATTAAAAAAAAAAAAAAATCTAAAAAATTAGTCTATTTTGAGAATACTGCCTTTCAGACCTCAAAATGTTCTCCTAAAAGTCTTTTGGACTCCTTTCAACCAATATAAGCTGTAGTACTTTTTTTATTTTTAATGTGTCTTTCTTTCTGGATTCTAGACTTTGATTGGAACTACTTCTGGTCTTGGAGTCATTTTGTGGATTACCTACAGTGTGTGCTGGTGTTCACAGTGCTGGCCGTCTATGTGACGTATCTGCTACTGGACTCAGTTCTGTTTGTAGAGAGCCTGGGTTTTCTGGCCGTATTCACAGAGGCCATGCTGGGAACTCCACAGCTCTACTGCAACTACCAGAACAAATCTACTGAAGGCATGAGGTTTGTACTGCTAATGTTTTTGCTCTAAAAAGAAGGGTTCATCAAACGTTCTTCAATGGTGTTAATATTTTAACCTAGAAGTTTATTTCCCTGAAGACTACTTTTTGAAGACAACTCGTCATCAAGGCTTTCACCGCCAATTTTGAGCAACTGCAGCGCCTGACCTAGGCGAGTGGTCTCGTTTTGCTGTCGCTGTACTTTAATGGCACATGTGATCGCAAGGCGGCTGCAGCACCAATCAAAGTCAGACAAATTTTCTAACCAGAATGCATTGCTTTTGTCAGGTAGCAGCCGATCTTTGTGGCACTGCATGAAGTCGAACAAGCCTATTGGTTGAACAAACTGAAAGTTTGCACCAAACGTACCCCATTGGTTGGACAAATTGATTGGGTCACTCCAAACTCACGCCATTGGTTGGACAAAGTTATCGGGTTGCCCCAAACTTACACCATTAGTTGGAAAAACTGATAGGGTTGCCCCAAATTAAACCATTGCTTGGGCAAAGTGATTGGGTCGCCACAAAATCAAAGTCATGCCATTGATTTAACAAAGTGATTGGGTCGTCTCAAACTCAATCCATAGGTTAGACAAAGGGTCGCCCCAAACTCAATCCATTGGTTAGACAAAGTGATTGGGTCGCCCCAAACTCAATCCATTGGTTAGACAAAGTGATTGGGTCGCCCCAAACTCAATCCATTGGTTAGACAAAGTGATTGGGTCGCCCCAAACTCAATCCATTGGTTAGACAAAGTGATTGGGTCGCCCCAAACTCAGTCCATTGGTTAGACAATTGGGTTGCCCCAATTGGGGCAAAGAGATTGTGTTTGACAAACTGATAAACTTGTTATTTTAAATTTAAGGCTCAGAGAGGGTGGAAAAGAACAAAAATAAATTGTGACTAAAACCTTCATTAACTTTATTAATGAAACTTAGTGGGAAAAATAAGTTATTTAAATTAATTATGATATGACCACCTTGACATTTTTGCTCTCACTCAATCTCTCTCTGGTGAGTGAGTCCAGAAATCTCCACTGCTCTAGTGCTTGAACAGAGGAACATGGGAAGTGATATGTGGCAGCACAGTCACTCCTTGATGACTGCTAGTCAGACTTCCTGCTCAGCTGGTTAAGCTACGGGAATCAAATATAGATACCTTAAAAAAAAAAAAAAAAAAAAAACCTAAAAAAAAAAAGTTAATTTAACTGAGAAGGAATAAAATTATATACATGAATATTCCTTGTATGTTTGATGAATATGCTTACATTTTTCTCACAGATAGCCACAAGAGGGCAGCACACAACTGTAAAATCATTTTGCATGGAATAAGAATAACAATATCTGTCTAGGATAATATTATGTTAGCTGGTGTAGTGGACTTTTTATTTATTAATGTTTTATTTTGCTGTACATATGATTGTATGACCATACATTAACCAAAGCACAAATTAAGTTATAAAGCACGTTCCAAAGCCAGTAACTGAATTCAAAATGGCAAATCAGACAAAAATAGTAATCAGGTAATGTTTCGCAGAGGCTGTTAGATTGTATAAGATGCATTGTGTGTGAGAGAGGCGTATTATGTTGCATAACCTTTTGAGAGCTACAGTGTGTGTGCTGTAAAGACACGTCCTGTCAGTGTGACTTAGTGTGTTTGGTAGCGTCTCGCACTGTGAGATGCCACCCTGTGCTCTGTTTTGCAGTATTTGAGTGTGTGTGTGTGTGTGTGTGTGTGTGTCTCTCCATTCACCCGGACTGATTTGATGGCACAGGCGGGAAGCCACCACTGGCATCATGCCAGCCTGACAAGATAAGGGTTGCTGCCTCCTGTGTGTGTGTGTGTGTGTGTGTGTGTGTGTGCGCGAGTGTGCGTGTGTGTGTGTGTGTGTTTTGCTGCTGATAGAGCGTATACTGATGTATTTTTAAATTGATGTTTGCTGTGTTGTGTGTGTGTGTGTTTAGTTATGGGGTCTTTTAAGAAAAGGGAATATAGCGGTATAAATGCATACGTACATACATATATGTGTGTTTGTGTATATATAAGAAATATATATATATATTTCTTTTCAAAAGTGTCACCAAGGCTGCATTTTGATTAAAAAAATACAGTAAAAACAGTAATATTGTGAAATATTATTAGAATTTAATATAATGGTTTTCTAATTGAATATGTTTTTAAAATGTAATTTATTCCTGTGATCAAAGCTGAATTTTCAGCATCATTACTCCAGTCTTCAGTGTCACATTATCCTTCTGAAATCAATCTAATATGCTGATTTGCTGCTCCAGAAACATCCAGTTGAAACTTGTTCATATTTTTTAAAGAAACCGTGATACTTTTTTTTAGGATTCCTTGATGAAGAGAATGTTCAAAGGAACAGCATTTATTAACATTTTAAATGTCTTTACTGTCACCTTTGATCACTTTAATGCAGTCTTGGTGAATAAAGTCAATCGTTACATCCTGCATTAAGTTAGTTTCATGTCTCTTGTATCACTGCGCACTGCGTCTTCTCACATAATAAAGTAATTTCAAACATCATAAAACTAGACCTAATAAAATAATAAAACAATTTCAGCTCATGTACAATAAAACCGTTTCAAGGCTCCCTGATGTAGTTTATTGGAATCTGTTGTATTATCTTGTCAGTGTTTATTTTGTGATAATGATCGTCTGGCTGCACATCCTTCTGCTTTTTACCTGACTGCTTAACAGATAAATGCATACATGCGCAAGCGTGCTGCTGTTTCATACCTGCAACAAAATGTGCATAATCAAATGAATAAACAATTATAAAGTGATTCAAAACATCCTCAGTGACACAATCTTTGTAATGGAATACACTTGTTTGATCATACAGTTCACAGTTTGAACATTATTGTTTTTTTCTTTTTTTACTTTTTTTGTTATTTTAAAGATCTGATCTAAATTATCCATCGTCTCTTTCATTATTGCTATTAAAGTCACACAAAAATTATATTTGAACTTAAAACATTTTAATATTGTACAAAACAGTCAGAACTCGAGTTGTCAAATCAAGTCAAGTCACCTTTATTTATATAGCACTTTTAACAATACAGACTTCTACAGCAGTTGTCAACTGCATCATCAAAGAAATAGAAATCATTCCAAAAATAGAATTTCCCGTTACTTGTCACATATCGCTGGTTAGGAATTCTAGATATTAGAATTACTCTAAAAAAAACTATATTCAAAGGTGCTGTATGTAATTTTTTTCACTGTACTAAAGTCTAAAAATACCATAATATGTTTGCAGATATTTAGGAAACAATCGCAGTTCACATACATGTTTCTCAGAAAAACAATGTGTAAGGGAAAGGGTCAATTTCACTCAAAGGGTATCATTTATGATTTTATAGGGGATTTGGAGAGAATCACTGTTTTACGGCTGATCACTGAGTCAGCCAGCGATTCATTGAATGAGCCGTATAACATCAACTCTGCAATGGATATTAATATCCAAAGTATAGTGAAAACACTATTTATTAGCACAGTAGCAAGATAGGCAGTTTAAGACATTAACTTGTAAGCACAAAACACAAGATACTTTTCTTTTCAATATAAATAAGGCTTTGTTGGATAAATCTAAGACATATAAACTAATCTAACACATAAACATACGCACTCACACATTCACACAAGTTGCAGAAAGAGAGAAAGTGAGGAAAGAATGAGTTTGAGAGAGTGAAAATGTGAAATCCCAAGTTTATAGCAATATGTGCAATTGCTTAGACCTGAACAACCATCAATCATTTAATTAACCCTCGCACTGAGTTCCTCAATGGGGTTAAAATTTATATTAAATGCCCCAGTTCAGCTAGAATCTGGAGGTACTTGCATTGCTTGTTTAGGGGGTTCCCTTGTTGTCTTCGTTGCAGAAAGGGGTTTCCCAAGTTTGTTGATTGGCTGGAAGTCCAGTAGTAGTTCGAAGCGATGTCTTGAGAAGCCAATGGCTGCGCACATAGACTCGAGGTCGGACTCGGAGAGATGGCATTGTGGCAAAACTTAACTCAGAACATGAAACTCTCAACAGAAAAGAACTGAAGTAAAGAAGCAAAGAGAATAAGGTGACGAGACTAGATGGATGTTGTTGTTCGAAGTGACGTCTTGGGAAGCCAATGGTTGGCCGTTGTCTGAAGATGCAGAGTTGTGGGCTGGTTGAAGTTTTGAGACGGTCACAGACTCGAGGTGAACTCGGAAACATGGCGTTGCGGCAAAACTTAAAGGGTTAGTTCACCAAAAATGAAAATTAGGCTGCGTTTTACTCACCCCCGAGGCATCCTAGGTGTATATGACTTCTTTCAGACGAATTTTGATCTCTCCGCTGCGTTTACGCGTGCGTCACTTCTGAGCGGCGCATGTGCAAAGCCGCCCTCATACGTCAATTCCCCCGGAACTGCTTCTGTTTACAACAGTGAGCGCAAGCTACATTAAAGTATTATTACGTTTTGAATATGGATATTTTTCTTACAAAAACGCATCGATTCGCTACAGAAGACCTTTGTTCACCCCCCAGAGCCGTGTGAGACACTTTTTTTTATGGATGGGCGATTTTTAATTAAGTTCTTTTGGACTGAAGCAATGCAACACCCGCTGAGTGGCATTAAACAGCTTGAAAGATCAAAGACAATTTTTAATATAACTCCGACTGGATTCGTCTGAAAGAAGAAAGTCATATGCACCTAGGATGCCTCGGGGGTGAGTAAAATGCAGCCTAATTTTCATTTTTGGGTGAATTAACCTTTTAACTCAGAACACGAAACTCTCAACGGAAAATAAAGAAACTAAAGTAAAAGAAAGAAAAGAGTAAAGTTTGACCAGACTAGATGGCGTTTCTCCTCATGGTTTTAGAGGACCATGCAAGCCAGAGCATGCTGAAACGGCGCTCGAAGAATTCACGGGCAAAAAGCAGTGGCAAAAGGCATGGCTAAAAGCATAAAGCAAAAAGCAATGACTAAAAGCATAATTTGATGGGGTCCTGAGTTTTTAAACCGGGCTGTTGGACACATCCCAAATGGTGTCTTGACCAATTAGACATTGTCTTAGCTTGGGGTGTTGCAATGTTTCTCCTCCCTATACATAAATCAACATGTTATCTTATCAGTCACATGGTCCGAATTTTCCCACTCTTGCAGAGTATAATTTTGGGCATGATTTCTATAACAAGAATATAATAGATTTTACAAAGTATTGATTTATTGAAACGTTTAAAGCATGAATTTTCAAACTCTTTTTTTACATTTTTATAAACCAATAAACTATTCAATAGTTATTCAAAAGACATACACAACGAGTGATTAGGACATGATAGTCTAATGTGTGGGTTACATACATAATTTGGAGTTATGCATAGAAATGATTAGTTGCTCATAAGTCCTTTTAGCATCATTTAGGTGCATATATACATGTAAAGGCAGTTTCTGTGTCATTCTGTGAATGTGAAAACATGTATTGTGAAGACCAAAGGTCAAAAGGGTTTAGAAGGAATCTCAGTCTGGTCTTTGTCCTGGGTGAGGGAAACCAATCCAAGGAAGTCTTTAGCTCGTGATTTCTATCATGGATTCACATGTGATGGTCATGCTGTGCATCTCTTTGACCATTAATCTTGGTTACTTGCTCCAAATTTGACACACTCCTTCCTGAGTTGGAATTGTCAATAAGTGTTCTTTTGTTTAATGTTGAAAGCTGCTAGTTCGTTAGGCTCACATCAGACTCGTGGCGCCAGGGTATCGTGGACAGATTTATAATGTTGTCTTGTTATCCTGGGCCTCTTTTTGGAATTTGGCTCTTTGGGTTGTTCCAACACCAATCTGATCAAATCTTAAATTGTCTGATTCGCTCTGATACCCTACAAATGCTACAGTTATTCCGTGTCGGAATGCCTGTTTTTGTTTTGGTCTGTGTGACTCCGCCCACTGCCAGTTTAGCCAATAGTATTTCAACACCCCAGGGTTGCCAGTTGGTGGAAAACACAACATACTGTAGCCATGATAGCCAGCAAGTGAACTGGGTCAGAGATCGCAGGTTCTGTCCGACCTAAAAAGCTTCAGCATCCATCTAAAAAGCTCTATGATTATAGGCATATTAAAAAGTGAATGAATCAATTCATCACCTTACAGTGTAAGACTCTTGAACTTCCATTAATAATTTTGCTCGTTCCTGTTGCATGTCCTCAATCTGGCAACCCATGCCAGAATCGAGTCTGAGGAGAAACTAAATTTTGAATTTGGACTGTATGAATGAATGAATGAATGAGGTTTAGCTAAAAGGTATAGGCCTGGTTTAACAGACAGGGTTTATACTAAGCCAGGATTAGGCCATAGTTCAATTAGGACATTTAAGTCATTTTTATAAACGTGCCTTTGAACAAAAAAACATTACTGTTGTCCATCTTGAGACAAAACAAAGGCATTGATATATTTTAAGATCAATCAGTGCAAGTTTCTTTCAGTTGAAACAGCTCAGACTTACATTTTAGTCTGGGACTAGGCTTAAGCCTTGCCTGTGAAACCGGGGGATAGAATATTATATACAAATTAGGTTTAGCAAAAAAAGTAAAAACATGTAAGCATAAGGGAGTGATTGAGGCATGTATGCTTTTTAATCAGTAAGTGATGATGAGCTACCACACTGAACAGTTTTACAGATTTGTCTTTGCATTGTTGAGGCCAGAGACCTTCAAAAACTTCCATCTGACTTAAGGACAACTTTTATTGCACTCTTGTGCTGCTTTATCTTGTTTATGTTCCCTGAATGTCACACAGAACCTAAAGTAATTTATGTTCGTATCAGTATTAGTATTCGTAGTAATTCGTATTATGTTCGTATTTACGCTCGTATCAGATTTAGATCCACACAGTGTTCAGTGAAGACCCTCCACAAACTCTCACGATTTATCTCCTGGAGACTGCCTTGTATTACAAGACTAAATTGAATTACGATTTTTTTTTCTTCTTTTTGTTGCTGCACTGATCAAAACAAATGGTGAACATTCCATCTTATTTCCAGTCTTGTTTTTTCCCCATTCATTTTTCTTTTCTCTTTCTTTTGTAGTTGTTCAGCCATTGTTAGTTGTTTCAGAGTGAGTTGTTTACCTGTTAACTGCTGCTGTGAATGAACCTCTGGCCTCATGTTACTCTATTTTGTTGAACGTTAATGAATCGCAATGGGAGGGAAAGCGGTGACCCCCACAGTCGGCCTTATAAGGTTCACCACCAGAGTCCTGTTAGTTTGAGTTGGAGGACCCTCAGTGCCTTATTTAGTCGTGTGAATGATCTCGCGGCCGCCCTGCAATAGCACCCAGCTCTCATTTCATATGTGTGTTTACTGAGCAGCAGGCTGGTTTGTATCCACGGGCTGCAAACAAACCATTCATTAAGTTGCGCGCTCCTGTAGATTTGAGGCTGGCGTCAGGTACGGGGTGAATTGAACGCTCCCACAAAAGGAAGCTGCCCTCCATGCATCTGTCAGGAGAAGCTGTGCAGGACAGCAGTATTTCACAGCTGTGTGTTTGTGTTGACTGCTTTATGTCGATCACCCTGTTTCTCAGGCTGTTGGTGGCGTGTTCATGCCGTTGGCATCTAACATCCTCTCAGCTAGAGACGCTCAGGCAGGACTTTTGATCACCTTCTGTTGTTCGCACTGCTACTGCCTTTGATTGCCCATGGCCTGAGGCCCATGGTCTTTGATTTTGCTCTTTTATGTTTTGTTTTGTTTTTGTGATTTTTGTTTGGGGAGGTTGTTTTGGATTGGTTTTGTGTTTTTGTTTTGTGACTGGTTTTGGTTTTTTGTTTTTATTATTATTTTTTTCTTGTTTTTTATTTTGTGTGTTGTTTTTTTGTTTGTTTTGATCTGGTTTGATTTTGTTCTCTTTTGTTCTGTTTTTTATTTGTTTGGTTTTGTGATTTTTGTTTGGGGGAGGTTTCACCGCCAGAGTCCTGTTAGTTTGTGTTTTTGTTTTGTTGTTTTGTTTGGTTTTGTGACTGGTTTTGGTTTTTTGTTTTTATTTTTTTTTCTTGTTTTTTATTTTGTGTGTTGTTTTGATGTGGTTTGATTTTGTTCTCTTCTGTTTTTTGTTTGTTTGGTTTTGTGATTTTTGTTTGGGGAGGTTGTTTCGGATTGGTTTTGTGTTTTTGTTTGTTTTTATTATTTTGTTTTGTTGTTTTTTGTGTGGTTTGTTGTTTTTTTTATGTGGTTTGATTTTGTTCTCTTCTGTTTTGTCTTGTGTTTTTGTTTTGTTTTGTTTTTTGTTTGGTTTTGAGATTTTTTTTTTTGTTTGGTTTTTTTTTTGGAGTGTGGGTTTGGTTTTGTGTTTTTTGTCTAGTTTGGTTTGGATAGGTTTTTGGTTTTGTGATTGTTTTTTTGTGGATAGAGTACATGCAGTGCTTCAAATAAAAATTGTATCGAGTATTATGTTTGCAACGTTTGTATAAGCAAATATTTGAAAGATATTCTGTTTTATGTGTAGCTTCTTTAGTTATATCTTTTCATATTTACTTTCCACTAACTGTTATAGAAAAAATGACTGGTTGGTTAACTTTACAAATCAGTAAGATGGTGCCGTCTAAGTCAGTATTTTGTTAGTATTTTTGCTATAAGGTTAGAGTGGATAGATTTCATCGTGATCAGAAAAGAAGTCAAACATCTGTCTCTGTGAGATTAGGGGGAGTGGGAATTGGGTCCGACTGAAATCTGTATAAAAAAGGAAGCACTAGATGGTACGTAAAAAGTGAAATATCGCCCACAAGAAGTAAAACATTAGCAGATGATTGAAGGCTATTTTATATGATTAGAATCTATAAAATATGAATTTTTTTTGTGCTTTTTGAAGCAGAAATATAGAATGTGTGTGTGTGTGTGTGTGTGTGTGTGTGTGTGTGTGTGTGTGTGTGTGTGTGTGTGTGTGTGTGTTTGTGTGTGTGAGAGAGAGAGAGAGAGAGATATGAGTAAAGACTCTCATTTCTGTCCATTGTTTTTATATATACATGAACAAATATTCTGCTTTTTGTAATTGACACAAAATGCCAAACGCAGTAATTACACACATTTCATGTTCTTGCTTTCCTGAAACCAAATGCATTAATCATGAAAAAATCATTAAAAAAAATTGTATGTTAACTAACAACCATAAAATTGTAGTTTCTCAAAAGGTGTATTCATGGTTACCAGAACACCATCTCGTCCAGTTTACAGAATATGAATAATATTTGTCTTTGATGTCCTCTTGGATGTTAATGTGTGGGTGTTCGTGTGGTTTACCAGCCTCATGTCTCTCTAGAGTTAGTCAGCCGATCGTTGTTTGTAGTGTTGCAGTGCTGCTGCACTTACAGTGTTTGTTGTGATTCTCTGGTAACTGTTGCAGGAGGATTTGTTTATACTCTATCATGGAAACCATGGCAACCGTCAGCCTTGTCGACTCCTGATGGTTTCCATGGCAGCTGTTAAAACTGATCACTGCTCTTTTTTATTTAATTTTTTTTTATCTGACCACAGTTGGTTTGATGGCACGCACCAACACTGCCCATATCCCAAACTAGTGTGCTTTATAGTTTATTTACATTAAACCTCGTTTTTGGTTAAGCTGATGGTTAATGTACAAACATTAAGATATTTTCATTAGTCAGAGAAACAGAATCTTCTGTTTTTCTTAGTTCTTGTATGTCTTATGAAAACACTTTTTCTCTAATTTAAGGTGTAATGCGACACAAGCATTTATTTTACGATCTTTAATAATCAGCTGATTGTACATTAGCACACATATTGCATGGCTACTTACCAAATACATACTGTATATAAATGTATGTGAATTATTGGAAATTATTTTAGACAAGTGTTTTTTTTTTTATTTTGTTTTTGTTTAGTCTTGTGTTTCAGATGAAATTCTGAATATTATAGATGTTATAAGATATTTAGTTTTTTTTTTTTTTATCTTTTATCACCTTGTACACTAGCTTGCGCATTATTACATTATAACACTTGTTACATGACTACTTACCAACTGAATAAACATGTGGGTATGAAATATTAATTTGATTTGAAATTGTTATTTGAAAAGAAGACAGAAGAGACATGAAGCACTGCAATGCAACAAAATGTTCATTTTAATAGGATCAAACAATTTTCTTTCAATACTTGCCATTTCTGATGGAAATGCTCATCAGATGTTTGTTATATATGCAAAAGCATATTTCAGTGCATTATGGGATTGCTTACAGTTGTCTACAATTTAAGGCATGCTTTTTGTCAGTTGATCAGCTAGGGTGCAAAACAAGCTGTCTGACACAGTATATAATGAAGTCATTTCTTAACACTATTACTTTACTTTTGCACTTTGTTTTCGTTTTGTTGTGCTTTGTGTTTTTGTTTTATCATGTTTTTTGTTGTTTTGTTTTGACGTTGTTGTGTTGTTTTTTCATTTAGTTTTTTTGTCATGTTTTTTTGTTGTTTTTGTTTTGTCATGTTGTTTGTGTTTTGTCGTGTTATTTTTTGTTTTGTCGGGTTTTTTTTCGTTTTGTCATTTTTGCTTGTTTTGTCTTGTTTTTTTTCATGTTTTTGTTGTGTCTTGTTTTTCATTTTGTTTTGTCATTTTTGTTTGTTTTGTCTTTTTTTTGTGTTTTTGTTTTGCAATGTTTTTTGTTGTTTTTTTCTTTTGTTGTGTTTTTCTTTTTGTTTTTTATTTTGTCATTTTTGTTTGTAATGTTTATTGTTGTTTGGTTTTGTCATGTTTTGTGTTTTTTTTTTAATCTTGTGTTTTGTTTTTTTGTTTTGTTTAGTTTTAAAGACTGTGAAGAGGAAACAATGTTTTGAGAAGAGTCGATTCAGTGCTTCAAATGAAAATCTAATCACTCAATATTACAATGTTTGCAAAGTCTACATAAGCAGTTTTGTTGTTTTATGTTGTCTATAATTTGAGGCATGCTTTGCGTCAGTAGTGCAACTATGGTGCAAAACAAGCTGTCCAGCAGCTCCTGGGCAGTAGGGGTGTTTAGGAAACATGTTGGGAAACAACATATTTTTTCCAGTGGTTTGGTGTTGCTAAATGTACATATTTCACCTTTAATGATGTAAGCGACCGTGACCCTGTGCACATCATCTCTCACACTCATTAAGCTGTGTTGTTGTGTGGAGTGTCGAGTGGTTTATTACTCTATCGCAGGGGCTGATCGCTGTGGCCCGGCGGCGCTGAGAGCACTCTTTCATCTCTTTAGGACGTGCTGCTGTAATAAGCTCTCAGAGTGGCCTTTTATCAGATGCCGTGGATCAGGCCGGCTCTCAGCTCTGCTTTGAGTGTAACACAGAGCCAAACAAAGAAGAGAAAACAGTGTTTACCTCGGCTCTCTGCTTGCACTCCCACCTGACTCCATTTCTTTTGGGCAAGAAAAGATTTGTTAGTGTTTTGTACTCTGTTTTCTTTGGTTTGTTCTTTACACCCAGCTGTTTTGTATACTCATCCACACACCACAGTAATCTCACATTCGAGTCTTGCATTCGATTTTTAAACTCTGCTAGGTTTCAGTGTGAATATACACTATTGGACAAAAGTTTAGGGATTGATATGCTTTTTTTTTAAATGTTTTTGAAAGAAGTCTCTTATGCTCACTAAGGCTGCATTTGTTAGATCAAACATATAGTGAAACTGTGAAATATTACAATAAAAAAAAAAACAATTTTCTGTTTGAATATAATTTAAATAGTAATTTATTTGAAGCAAAGCTGAATTTTCAGCCGCCATTACTTTAGTCGTCAGTGTCACAAAAACCTTTTTTGTAACAGAGGTTACAATATGGTTGACAAATATGCCTTCTTTTTTTTTTGATGGTCACTACCTTAGAATATCTTAGAGCAGGGTGACCACTGGCCAATATAAAGACAATATATTTGATATTATATGTAAAAATGAATCATTATGAAAAAAAAATTGTTTGCACTTGATAAAAATAAATCTGTAAAATAAACCGATTTATGCTTTGGCAACATCTTTTCAGTAATTCTATTAGCAGTAGTGTTTTTCACAAATAAAGAAATTAAAATAAAATTTAAAAAACAAGGAAGTGAGCAGTAAGTGTGCTCAGTAAGTGTCATATTTTCAACACTAACTTTATATAACACAGCATTAAAGATTATGTTCATGTCTGTATTCAAGTGCTGGCCGCCTTAGTGCTGTCAAAATAAATGTCCTGTCACTGTCAGAAAAAGCTGCTTCCAACACTTTTTGGCTGAACAAAAAATATGTATATCGGTCTTGGTGATATATTGGTTGACCTTTTATTATAACCATTTTTACTGTCATATTTGATCAATTTAAAATGCCCTTGCTGAATAAAAGTATTTATTTATTTTTAAAATAAAATCTTACTGACCCGATACTTTAGTGTCTTTATCAAGTGTCTATATGTATTTGCCAAGTAGGGCCACATCCTGCATCAACATCTGTTGTTGACTGCAGAAAAACATTTCTTTCTAACAAATCTAGTCATAACTTTGGTCCCTAAACTCAACACCATCCCTAAGCCTGTCTCTAATCCTGACTCCTAACTCTCTCCGAATTCAGTTCAAAAGCTAACACAAAAAATCTGATTACTTAATTGGAATATTGTTAGAGTAACAAATCATATTATTTACTCATGTTAATGTCAACACACACCATCATACTTTCAGGCTGTTTACTTAAATGTATGATTCACTAACACCCACAAAAAAAAAAGTTAAAAAAGCCAAATCTGAAATTAATAATTGGTGTGTTGTGGAGCGCTTCTGGGAAATCTAAAAGTAAAATGCACAGCTTGAATAATTTATTTGTTTATTACGAAACAGCAATGGTGGAACAGCTTCATGCAGGTGGAATTAGTTTTACCCCGGTCAAATGGTGTGTGTGTGTGTGTGTGTAGTACACACACCAAAATCCCTCTTTCATTCTGCGTCTGGAAAAACTACTGTGCGGTTCTGCGTGAAGTTGCTGATGCACCAAATATGGCAGAACAAAGGAAGTTTGTTTATTCTTCTTCCTAAAAATGTGAGCCGTTCCCAGTGCTTGAATAGGGTTACATAAAGGTTTCTGCACTTGAGGAGACAGCTAAAGCTATCAATTCCAAACTGTATGACTTTCTTTCTCCAGTGGAACACAAAAGGTGAAGTTTTGAAGAATATCCTGGTCACTCTTTTTGCTTTGATTAAAGTGAGTGAGGACTGGGACTATCGAGCTCCAAAATGACATTGCACCATAAAAATAGCATGCATGATAAATACAAAGTCCTCAGATGCAATATCATAGCTTTGGTTGAGGGAATTAGTAGGGATGTCCATCTGGTGAACAGATCATGCTTTTGCATTAGCTCTTTAATAATTCTATTATATATAGATATTTGGCATGGATTGAGAAATATTTGCAATTACACATTTGTAGTGGTAAAGCTGTACATGTAAAATATGTGAAATATTTAAGTGTAATATTAAATAAAGCACTACCGTTAATATTATGATCAAATACTTTTTTTAAAGTGTACTTTAGTGTATTTTTATCAAAATTCAATGCAGATAAATGCAATTTCTTAATTTACTTTTACAGTTAAAATAAGTGTGCCTTTTCATTGTGGTTAACAATTAATAATGACCAAAATTTCTCTGTTTTTTAACACCTAGCTAGAGTTGTAATATAATATATAAGTTGCATGGACTACTTTTATGCTGTTTTTTTAAGCTTGAATGCTTCATTCATGGTAATTGAATAGGAAAGAGTGAGCAGCACATTCTTCTAAATTTCTCCTTTTGTTCTCCATGGAAGGAAGACAGTGAGTAAATGATGACAGTATGATGCTTTCCAGTTGGACGTGTAATCTTGTACTCAAGTGTGAGAAACTAAGCGTGGAGGAGAGAGAGCATGAGACCCACAGGCGGAGCAGATGGAGCCGGCCTGTGGGAACACTGCAACGGTCAGGCCTCAATGTTACGCCTGTCCTTTTCCAACTAATGACTGATATTATGAAAAGCCTCATTCTCTTTTTATAGAGGTGGTTAGAAAGACCAAACCAATACCTCTCCAGCCCACCTTCACTATTGTTAGAAATGATGTAGAAATTACACTGTGTTGTTTTTAATAGAGAACCTAAGCAAAATCCATAAATCCTAAGTATTAAAACTTGCAATCAAGTAAAAAAAAGTTTGCCTGTTTTCTCAATTTCAGTGATTTTGATCTGCCTCTCGCTTTCTCATGTCTCCAGACTTTAATAACACTCTGACTCTAACTCTCTCTCTCACTTCCTGTCCCTCCAGTATTAAGATGGTGTTGATGTGGACCAGTGGAGACACTTTCAAGACAGGCTACTTCCTGTTGACTCAGGCTCCTGAGCAGTTCTGGATCTGCGGCCTCCTTCAGGTGTGCGTGGACTTCGCCATTCTCTTCCAAGTGTACTACTACAGCTGCTTCCCACAGAAACCCGTCTCACACACCACACACACCACCAGCGCCAAGGCCCTATGAAACACCCTTGCTTCACAGAATCTGCTCAAATCTGTTACAATGCATACATACAGCATCTTTATACGGTGTCTCCAAAACGGATTTGGATAAGTGATACACTTAAGCCACATCTAAATATGTCTGAATGTCATTGTATTAGATACACAACATCAAACTATGATGTTAGATCTTTTATTACAGTTAACTTCACTTTTATGTGCTTATCATCTTTTCTTGAAATTAATGGCAAGTTTTTTTGTTTTGATTTGTTGTTGTTTTTTTTACGAAATGAAATGACATTCATACATTAAGTGTTGCTTAAAGGAATAGTTAACCCAAAAATGAAAATTTGCTTAAAATGTACTCGCCCTCAAACCATCCAAGATGTAGATGAGTTTGTTTCTTCATCAGATTTGGAGAGAAATGTCGCATTACATCACTTGCTTATCAATGGATCCTCTGCAGTGAATGGGTGCCTTGGGTGTTCTTACAAACACAGTTTTTCACTTCGCAAGATGTTAATTGTTGGACTGGAGTGGTGTGGATTACTTGTGGATGATTGTGATGTTTTTATCAGCTGTTTGGACTCTCATTCTGACGGCACCCATTCACTGCAGAGGATCCACTAGTGAGCAAGTGATGTAATGCTACATTTCTCCAAATATGTTCTGATGAATAAACAAACTCATTTTCATATTTTCAAACTCTATTTCATGAAGTGTTCTGATTTTTGGTGCCACTGTATAAATATATATTGAACCAAACTTTACATGCAATATCATTAAGATATGCAGTCATATTTACACATTTACATACATATACAAACCAGCCCAAGGTAATCATCATGCTTATGAAAACTTTTGCCTTACAGACTCTCAGAATGACCTGAAATGTATCTGACATCAGATGGATGAATGTACAAAGCTTTTGTTATAAGAGATTAATACAGTTAATGCTGTTTTATTTGGAGAAGACTGGTTTTACCTCAGTAGCCCTCTGTGGTGTTTCACACAGTGAAGGCCCAATGTTGAGCACAGGGAGAGCCCTGTTTCTTTTTAAACCAAAAAAGAAGAAAAATACCCTCTCTCCTTTTGGTAGAAGGAGACAGCCCTCACACACTTCACCAATCCACATGACTTGATGGAAGTGTCTTCCCCAAATGTTATTTTTGGAGATATGTATGGCAATCCTAGTTCATTTACATGCAATCAGTTCAGTTAGCACGACAAAATATGAAGTCACTGTATTCATATACTGACTTTTGACCTCTTTAAGAAAGTTTGTCTTAAAGTACCGTATTTGCGGCACATTGGGGGTTAATTAAAAGATTTATGACTTCAAGGCCAAGTGCTTCAAACATCCAGTCAACCATCAGTCCTGAATATGACAATACACTGCAAAAAATCACTTTCTTTAACAGTATTGGTCATTTTCCAGTAAAAGTTTTATGTATGTTATAAAAGTTTATGATTATTATTATGATTAATAATAATAATAATAATAATTGTATTGCATTATCATGTTTTGGCTTATGCTTAAAGATTGATGTATGGTTTTATTTTGTTTGTTTTTTTTACTTGACAATAAGAGTTAGTATTGTAAGGAAACATTTTTTTACCTGAAGATCCTTAAAACAGGATATGTTTACATACAGTAAAGAAAAAAGCGGGCGGGGGATCTTTGTTTTGTTTTTTTCAAATGTTAGAGAATATATCTTTTCACATGTCTTTATAAATTTACTTTTTAACTTTTACATTTAATTATCTTTTTTTTACATTGCTTTTTTTTTGTGGAAAATATGACAAATACTTTTTAAGAAAATTATTATTTGCTGATTAATACTGGTCCAGTAGTTATAGTCAGGGATGTCACATGCCAGTAAATGTTATGAGAGAGGTGCTGCTTAATAGTATGTTAGATATGCAATTGTGAGGGACAGTTTGACAGAATTGATATTCGATATCGAAGATATTCGATATGACGAGATACAAGTCTCTGATAAAACTCTCCCCATTTAGATTAGAAAGACAAGAGGGTTTTCTTTTAAAGGACAACGTTTTATTACTATCGCTGTTATTTCTTTCTGTTTTTCTATTTTATTCTATCTTTTTTTACCTTCTATTCTGAGATATGTATTTTACTTGAGCTTCATTTAAATATATATTGTTTCTCTTTGTGTTGTGTTTGATAAAATAACTGATTTATTCTGTATTGCCATTATTTTAAACTGTCTTCTGTTTAATGCTCTTGCCATTGAATGCAAGTAACTGGCGTACACTCTGGTTCCCATGATGATATATCGGTTTACTCTATCATTGCACTCCATACAGCATTGATACTCGCAGTTATTGAGTGCTGTTTTTGTTTTTTGTTTACCTCCTGTTTAGCCAAATGTTCTGGTCATATTAAGTTGGATACTTTTGGTCATATATTTGCAATACTACTTTTTTATAGCAAGATTTGTAAATAAACTTTAAAAAAAATTCTGTATGTATATTGCTGTCATCAATATATAAATTAATAGGTGTTTAGAGTTTTTAGTGTTTTACAGTCAGGTTCCTCTACAGATGCATTTGATGTTAGCTTATCAAACAATTACACTCCGACATTAAAAATGTTAAAATATATGAATAATAACTTTTACTAAACAAAACAACATCTTGTATCACAAATCAAATGAAAAAAATGTAGCATTATTGCTCTGTAGGCTTAGCTTAAAGTCTCAGGCTGTAGATATTTCAACCTGTTTTTCATGGTATAATGTGCAAGGCATTGAACCGATTTGATTCAAATGGAAACCTGAGAGTGCATTCATTATGGCTGTGGTCATTTTAGCAGTGTTTGTACTGGCAGCACACATTGTCTCTCCATGCCTTTATGAGCACAGGACTCTCAGTGGAATCAATAAGGATGTATCTACCACTGGTCAATGTGGTTCACAACAATCTGACCCTCTGTCACACGTATTTAATCACTTATAGGAATAGATGTGCAGGACTCAATACTGGACTCAATATAATAAACCAACTAAATGTTATTAGATGATAATACCATGCTATTGACTTATTACTATATTTATATACCATGGCATTTACATGGTAGTCAAGAATACCCTAGTATAATGTCTAAGTACATACTGTATAGTAACATTCAGTTCACTTTCCCTTTTTTACTTGAATCTATATATACTACTAAGAACCATCTATCACTCAAGACAGTTTGAAAATAAGAAACCTTTATTCTTTTAAAGGGTATTTCACTGTTTTTTACAACCGGCAGATCCTGAGACTATGGCATCTAAAAGCAGAGCTATACAGAAATGTGTGTAAATGTGTTTTCATAAACATAGTTATTGCAAATCAGCTATATAGGAGCGTTAATTAAAGTTTAATAGCCTGTTTTGAACAGTGTAACACTGTATCCTCTGACACCAGAGAAAAGCTCATTTAACCTTAAAGGTGGATGCAAAATAAAATGGCAATCTTCACAGTCATACAGTTTTCACAGGTAGGAGAACCATCGACCAGAAACACCAGCTTAATGAAAATTCAGTCATCACTCACCCTCATACCACTCTAAACCCATATGACTGTCTTCCTTCAGTGGAACACAAAAGGAAATATTTAACCAAATCTTCATGCTTCTCATTTCCATACTATGAAAGTGAATGGGGACAGAGGCAGTTGAACTCTCAAATCTCTTTAGAACTGCTGCATATGTAAAATAGAACTATGCCGGTAAACCTCTCTTCCCTGGCCTCAAGAGGCTTGCTAGTTTTTAGTGTCCTTGTTAGTGCACCCACCATCCATGCCATTTGACACTGGTTCCAATCCCACTTGGACCAATTTTATTGGTGCCATTTTTCGGATGGGAGTGAGGCTTAAGAGAAATGTGTGACAGATGCCAGCTAGTAAGAGCTGTGCAGGTAAACCTCACTCAAGAGGTATATTAAGGGCCGTTGGTTTTAGCATCCCTGTTAGCGTGCCCTCCTCCAGTGCAGTTGATGCTGGTTCAAATCCCTCTCAGCATGATGCGAGTAGGACCAGTTATATTGGTGCCGTGACCCAAATGGGAGTGAAATTCAGAGGAGTGAGTATAACGGAGGCAAGCTAATAAGAGCTGCACAGGTAAACTTCACTCCCCTGGCCTCAAGAGACACATTAAGGGCTTTGGTTTTAGGGTTCTTGTTAGCGTGCCTTACTCTTATACTGGTTGAGCTGGTTCAAATCCCTCTCAGAGTGGTGAGAGTAGGACAAGTTACATTGGTGCCATGACCCGGATGGGAGTGAAATTTAGGGGGGTAAGTATAATGGAGGCCAGCTAGTAAGATCTCCACAGGAAACTTCACTTCCCTGGCCTCAAGAGACAGATTAAGGGTGCCATTTTTCAGATGGGAGTGAGGTTTAAGAGAAATGTGTGACAGATGCCAGCTAGTATGAGCTGTGCAGGTAAACCTCACTCAAGAGGTATATTAAGGGCCGCTGGTTTTAGCGTCCCTGTTAGCGTGCCCTCCTCCAGTGCAGTTGATGCTGGTTCAAATCCCTCTCAGCATGACGCGAGTAGGACCAGTTATATTGGTGCCATGACCCAAATGGGAGTGAAATTCAGAGGAGTGAGTATAACGGAGGCAAACTAATAAGAGCTGCACAGGTAAACTTCACTCCCCTGGCCTCAAGAAACACATTAAGGGCTTTGGTTTTAGGGTTCTTGTTAGCGTGCCTTACTCTTATACTGGTTGAGCTGGTTCAAATCCCTCTCAGAGTGGTGAGAGTAGGACAAGTTACATTGGTGCCATGACCCGGATGGGAGTGAAATTTAGGGGGGTGAGTATAATGGAGGCCAGCTAGTCAGATCTCCACAGGAAACTTCACTTCCCTGGCCTCAAGAGACAGATTAAGGGCCATTGGTTTCTGCATTCTTGTTAGAGTGCCCTCCTCCCATGCTGATTGAAGCTGGTTTGAATCCCTCTCAGAGCGATGCGAGTGGAACCAGTTACACTGGTGCTGTGACCTAGATGGGGGTGAAATTTAGAGGGGTTAGTATAATGGAGTCCAGCTAGTAAGAGCTGCACATATAAGCCTCACTCCCCTGGCCTCAAGAGGCACAAAAGTGGACATTTTCATAGTGTCCTTGTTAAAGTACACCATACTGTGAGATTGGTGCCATGACCCGAATGGGAGTGAAGTTTAGGGAGTGAATGTGACAGAGGCCAGCTAGTAAGAGCTGTGCAGGTTAACCTCACTCTTCTGGCCTCAAGAAGCACATTAAGGACTGCTGTTTCTTTGTTAACGTGCCACCTCCCTTTGATAGTGGTACAGGTAGGACCAGTGAAATTGGTGCCGTGACCCGAATGGGAGTAAGGTTTAGAAAGTTAGTTAGTTGTGCTGGTCAACCTCACAGCCCTGGCCTCAAGAGGTGCGGTATGGGTTGCTGTTTTTAGCATCTTTGTTAGCAAGCCCACCACCCATGCCAGTTGACACTGGTTCGAATCCTTCTTAGAATGGTGCATGTAGGACCAGTTACATTGGTGCCTTGACACTAAGGGGAGTGAGGTTTAGGCAGTGAGTGTAACAGAGGCCAAGTGGTAGATAGCTGTGCAGGTAAACCTCACTCCCCTAACCTCGAGGCACACAGCGCTAGAGGCTGCAGTCTTTAGCGTCCTTGTTAGTGTGCCCACCACCCATGCCGGTTGACACTGGTTCGAATCCCACTTGGAGCGGTGCAGCTAGGACCAGTTAAACATATTCAAACAGTACAATATGCGTTATGATATATGCAACAACAATGTTGCATCTTGTCACTGATGTCAAACATGGTGTGACACATTTGAATACTCAACCAAAAATGAGATTTAAGAGCTAACACGGAGGGGAAGCTCCGTGCATCATTTTCTCACACAAAGTTACCTTATGGCCTCGGAAAGCTTTGAATATAATAGTATGAGTCATGGACCACTTTTTAAAAATGTGTTTTTGGGTTTATAGATCCAGTCTCCATTCACTTTCTTTATATAAAAACAATTAGCATTCTGCTAAACATTTCCATTTTTTTTCTACGAAAGAAGAAAGTCATATGCATTTGGAACAACATGAGGGTTAGTAAATGATGACAGAACATTCATTTTAGGGTGAACCATCTCTTTCAATAATTGTGCTTTGGACATGCAAACCTGTCCATTTTAACATCCCTTTCCCACTGTCTATTATTGTCAAGTCACCTGATTATACAGGTACTATTTATGGCCAATCACCTGTAGCATGTCTTTGTAAATGTTTTTTTCCTCTTAGTCTTACAGTCAGCAGTTTGCATTACGACTTTAGAGATCTCCTGACCTGTGGTGCTCCTTGACTTGCCACAGCTACGAATCTGCGGTGATGCGCACCAACTGCGGCGGTCTCTGTGATTCCATGTAAGGAACTGTCAGTGTCCTGTGAATCCTCACTGTTTTGGGACTTGGTGCTGTCTTGTGAATCGGGCTTGTGCCGTGTGGCCCGATTCTGTTCCTCTTTAAGCTCCAGGTAGGACCGTGAAAAAGTGTGAAATATGGATGTGACTGGGAATGCCATGAGCAGGATTCCACTCAGTATGCTGCTGAGTGCCACCACCTGGCCTGGAATGCTGCGAGGAACCATGTCACCGTATCCAACCGTCGTCATCGAAATGACTGCCCACCAGTAGCTCCCGGGGATGCTGGTGAACTCCTGCTTGGCGCCCATCTCGCTCTCTGCCAGGAAGACCAGCGGAGAGAAGAGTGCCATGGCCACACATAGGAACAACAAGAGCAGTCCGAACTCTCGAGTGCAGCGACGTACGGTCAACCCAAGTGTCTGCAGCCCCAAAGAGTGACGTGCTAAACGCATCACGTAGAAGATCCGCAATGCTCGAAGAACTCGCAGGACCAATCCCACCTTCTCCAGGTAGTTGTTTCCTGAGCCGGTGGGACGGTCGCCCACAGACAGTGAGTCCACTATCAAAGTGATGTAATAGGGCAGGATGGCCACCACGTCGATGATGTTGAGGGGTGTGCGTAAGAACGTCCACTTGCTCTGCGTCTGGATGAAACGTAGCAGGAACTCCAGGGAGAACCAGCCCACACAGACTGTTTCCAGCACAAAGATGTTGTAGCACCTCTGGGAGCACTCACCCTGCGAAAGAAAACATAGGTTAGTTGAGCTCAGGGTTTTAATTGATGATCAATTTATAATTTTTTCCTGTGTCCTCACTTTTAGTTTCCACCCTCTTAGTCTATTCTAGCATCCGTTTAAATGGCTAAATGGCTAAAAATGAACATTCTGTTATTAAATACTTACTGTTTCAAAACCCAGAAGATTTTCATCATTTTCAGAGCAGAGACATATTAATAAAACCTGATAGATTTCTGCCCTTTTATCGAAAGTCTAAATAATCAAAACTTTCAAGCACAAAAAAGGTCATAAAGGCATTGCAAAAGTAATCCATGTGACTCCAGTGGTTTAATCAAAATTTAATGAGGCAACGTACACATGCCTGGCCAAAAAAAGGCGCTGTCTCGATTTAAATAAGCAAATATAAAGATTTTAGGATTGAATCATTATTGCAGTGATTAATATGTTTCGGTCATGTTGTTTGTTTGGCAACAATTCTTTTAACCCTAACTGATGCAATGTGTAGCTTTTTTTTCTCTCAAAAACAATGTTGGAAGATGTATCCATGTCCATATTCCAAGATGACAATGCCAAGATTCATCAGGCTCAATTTGTGAAAGATTAGCCACAACAGAGCCCTGACATTAACCCCATTGAAAGTCTTTGGGATGTGCTGGAGTCGA
>NW_015555730.1:1338028-1343290 GCF_001515605.1 Sinocyclocheilus anshuiensis
AAACAATTAGCATTCTGCTAAACATTTCCATTTGTGTTCCATGGAAGAAGAAAGTCATACGCATTTGGAGCAACATAAGGGTTAGTAAATCACAGAACATTCATTTTATGGTGAACAAATACTTTCAATAATTGTGCTTTGGACATGCAAACCTGTCCATTTTAACATCCCTTTCCCACTGTCTATTATTGTCAAGTCACCTGATTATACAGGTACTATTTATGGCCAATCACCTGTAGCATGTCTTTGTAAATGTTTTTTTCCTCTTAGTCTTACAGTCAGCAGTTTGCATTACGACTTTAGAGATCTCCTGACCTGTGGTGCTCCTTGACTTGCCACAGCTACGAATCTGCGGTGATGCGCACCAACTGCGGCGGTCTCTGTGATTCCATGTAAGGAACTGTCAGTGTCCTGTGAATCCTCACTGTTTTGGGACTTGGTGCTGTCTTGTGAATCGGGCTTGTGCCGTGTGGCCCGATTCTGTTCCTCTTTAAGCTCCAGGTAGGACCGTGAAAAAGTGTGAAATATGGATGTGACTGGGAATGCCATGAGCAGGATTCCACTCAGTATGCTGCTGAGTGCCACCACCTGGCCTGGAATGCTGCGAGGAACCATGTCACCGTATCCAACCGTCGTCATCGAAATGACTGCCCACCAGTAGCTCCCGGGGATGCTGGTGAACTCCTGCTTGGCGCCCATCTCGCTCTCTGCCAGGAAGACCAGCGGAGAGAAGAGTGCCATGGCCACACATAGGAACAACAAGAGCAGTCCGAACTCTCGAGTGCAGCGACGTACGGTCAACCCAAGTGTCTGCAGCCCCAAAGAGTGACGTGCTAAACGCATCACGTAGAAGATCCGCAATGCTCGAAGAACTCGCAGGACCAATCCCACCTTCTCCAGGTAGTTGTTTCCTGAGCCGGTGGGACGGTCGCCCACAGACAGTGAGTCCACTATCAAAGTGATGTAATAGGGCAGGATGGCCACCACGTCGATGATGTTGAGGGGTGTGCGTAAGAACGTCCACTTGCTCTGCGTCTGGATGAAACGTAGCAGGAACTCCAGGGAGAACCAGCCCACACAGACTGTTTCCAGCACAAAGATGTTGTAGCACCTCTGGGAGCACTCACCCTGAGAGAGAAAACACATGTTAGTTGAGCTCAGGGTTAGGGTCTCACATTCTGTTGTATCATTCAGAGTCTTCATTCAGAAGGTCATTATGCAGTATGTCTTGATATAGTGGATAATATATATGCTAAAAGAGCATTAAGTGTAACACAGGAATACATTTTAAATTATTTTACTATGTTTCAAGCAGATGTTTTAATTTTGTCCCTGGGTGCTGCACTCACTTCTAATGTGAAAAAAAAAAGACAATTCATTAAGCAATATTCCTGGATGGCCAATGTCCTGCAGATTTTAGCCCTAGCTAGCTCCAACACTCTTGCCTAGAAATTTCTAATGAGTCTGAAGACCTTGATTAGCTAGTTCAGGTGCGTTTACAGTAATTAGGATTGGAGCTAATGCTGCTTTCGATTGACCTTGGAAGTCAGATGTCGGGAATAACATCACAGAAGAGAAGTCAGAAAACCAAGAACACATCCATTGTTAGCAATACCAGTTTGCACAGATAAAGCCATAGTATCATGTCCACAAATAGAGGTTGGATAGTACAGTTTGCACCACCAGAATTTATGGAGACACAGAGAAACATAAGTGCTAATAAACAATATATTACTACTGTTTCTCTTTTGTTGATGCACAAAGCAGCAATATTGGATTCTGAGTTGTTTCGATTCCTCCAAGATTCCGAGTTGGAACTCCGACTCTGGAGGGCTTTCCAGTTAGAAGTTCCTACTGAGAACTCGGAATTTTAAACTTCCGAGTACAAATGGAACACAGCATAAACTGTGCAGGACAGTGGCCCTCCAGGAACAGGTTTGGACACCCCTGGTCTAGATAATCAAAAACTTCAAAAAGTTCATAAAGGCACTGTAAAAGTAATCCATGTGAATCCAGTGGTTTAATCAAAACTTTAAGAGGCAACATACATATCTATATCTATCTTTCATATATATATATATAGTTGTGGAACGAAATGGAATGAAATGAGGGTGAGTAAATGACGGCAGAATTTTCATTTTTAGGGTGAACTTCCCTAACAAAAGCCAGTTCCAAAATGACAGCATCTTGTGTAATTTTGGTGGGAAAAGCATCAAGCATCAGTAAGTATAAGTGATGAAGACATTCCATAATGTTTGATCAAATTACAGAAATTAGCTTGATATTATCAAAATGTATTAAATTTACCTTTGTGTTAGTCCCTCACTGAGCTAGTACTTTGTATAACTAATCAAGTTAGTTAATAAATTGTAAATGCTTAAGCTTGACCGATGCATATTCTGAAAGTCTGCTCTGCATTTTTATACAATTTCTTAAATTATAAGACAAACACATTCATTTAAGAAAATTTAGTAAATTCAAAAGCTATTGTGTAACATGATTGGATTGTAATGTAATTTCTTGACTAGCGTCTACTTGATAGCTGCAGCTTGATTTCAGATAAATACACTTGTGTCTGGGAAACTGTGTACTTTCGGAGTAATTTGTAATCATAAAGACACAAAAATGTTCCATGAATGCTGAAGACAAGGTTCTTGGAAACCAGAGAGATTTAATAACATTTTTAACACATTGACTATACTCTGAAGAGCAGTGAAGGTCATCACTAAATGTGTGAGAGAGGATGGAAGAACAGCGAATGTGCCCAGAACTGGCCACCCACCAGTGTCAGGACAAAAAGAAACTTAAGGCAACTCTAAACGACTTATAATTCTCCAACTGTGCATGTGGCAACAATACATACACACAGAAATCTGGCATGAATAGAGAGGAAAGCCTTGAAGTCTAAAGTTGCCCAAAGGCACTCCACAATTTAGATTAGTCTGCCTTCAGAGCTACATGTAAAGCACACAACACAATACACTAAACACCCCCTCAGTGAAGAGCAGTGGATGCTTTTATGCAGCAGGACTGAAAAAATGGGAAAATCGTACAGGGAAGCTTCAAATCATAAACGTTAACAATCTGGAATGACCTATAAAATGACCATTTTAGCATCAGTGCAATTATATTCCAACTTCAAAACTCACCCAAAGCATCTCCGCTATAGTTAATGCCAAAGGCTCTCAAGTATTAATATAAAGTGACCACAAAAAATGTGAAGACATTTGAATATTTAAAATGTCTGAATCTCATTGTATTAAATACAAAATATTAAATCAAGTTTATAATGAAATGCAGATTGGTTTGATATATTTGTTATATAATCCATTTATGTGTTATATAAGGCAATTCATACATTTGTGGTTTAAAGGGATAGATACGCTTTGTGTTGTTCCAAACCTCTATGACTTCCTCTCTTCTGATGAACACAAAAGATATTCTGAAAAATGTCTCAGTCCTTTTTGTTTTTTATTTATTTATTTATTTATTCATTCAAAACAACAAGTCAGTGGGGTCCAAAGTGGTTTAGATGAGTTATGTTCTGTGTCATGAAGGTACAGAAGTAATACAAATTATCTGGATGTTTCAATATTATCGTATCACTGATTATAATCATTGTACAGTATTACACAACTTAAAAGTTTTAATATTGTTACACCATTTTAATATTGTTGATTGAAGTCTCTTATGCTCACCAAGGCTGCATTTATTTGAACAAAAATACAGTAAAAACTAATATTGTGAAATATTATTGCCATTTAAAAGAACTGTTTTCTATTTGAATATATTTTAAAATGCAATTAATTGCTGTGATGCAAAGCTGAATTTTCAATATTTTTGATATCTACGCTCCAGTCTTAAGTGTCACATGATCCTTCAGAAATCAGGATGATTTGCTTCTTAAGATCTATGTAGAGACATCACTTCAAAAATGTTAGAAAATCTTCATATTCCAAATTTTGACCAGTAATGCATTGAACACTGGCAAATATTCTCAGAGTTTTATTTTGTAAAAACAAAATGTGGAAAATTCCACAAGGTGCACACTTATTAAAGTCATCACAGATACAGTATCATCAGTCTAAACTCATTTAGCCAACACAGATATCAAAATCCACATCTGTCTTAATTTTTTAAATCACGATTAAGTCATTTATCATTAATACTTTTCTCAGTTTACAGAGGATCATCATTTGATGCCTTTATTTATAATGCTAATTAACAGAGATGTATATGCCACATAACACTTGTGCAACCAACCCTCAGCTATTTAATGACTTATTAATACATTATTGCTGACTCAGATACTGCAAACTGATTAGTGGATCAGACCACAGACCAGTGGACCTTTACGTCATACTTGAGCTGTTTGACGCGTAATGCTGTTTCTGAGGGGACAGACTTGTACAATCCTGCAGGCCACGTTTAATGACACATTTCTCTAGGGAAAAATAATCAATCCACTCTGAAGCCCCGATTAAAATGTATTAAAGGGCTTCATCCAGACAAATCTGTTTTTCCCGTCACGGATCAGACAGGCAGTAAGAACACTTATGTCTAATTTATAAAAGGTTTCATTTTCCTTACAAGCCCTGCATGATCCCCAGCTTCCCCCCGAAATAATCAGTTTTTTGAATGCAGTTAATGAACTACATTAATATTTAAAGGTATAATTAAATGTGATTATTTCCTAATAATGAAAAGAGTTGATGAGGAGAATGTTTTAGCTGTTATTTGTGGAGTTTTCCCAAGTTAGAGTGCATATGACTTTCTTTTTTTCTCTGGGACACAAAATGAGATAGTTAGCAGAATGTCCATGTTGCTTGTTTCCATACAAAAATCTTGCTGTGAAAATCTTACTTGACAGCTGTGGTCCCCATTCCCTTTTACTGTGTGGAAAAGAGTGAAAAACTAACATCTCCTTTTACATTCCACGAAATAAAGTCATAAAAGTTTGGAGGGGTGATTAAATGATTCCTTTTGTTGGTGAACTATTCATTTCAAGCATAGCTCCTTTGGCAAGGCATGGATTTTATATATATATATATATATATATATATATATATATGTGTATATACAGTCGTGGTTATTCCATCTCATCTCCTTCAAGCCATTTCTCTTGCCATTTTACCTGCACTCACTCACATCGTTAACACATGCCTTCAAACTGGTGTTTTTCCCTCAGCATTTAGACAGGCTCGTATAACCTCACTTCTTAAGAAACCAACCCTTAACCCCTCTCTTTTAGAGAACTACAGA
>NW_015555730.1:1343339-1343539 GCF_001515605.1 Sinocyclocheilus anshuiensis
ATTTGACCGAGACTGCCTTGCTCTCAGTTGTTGAAGCCCTAAGACTGGCAAGAGCAGCTTCCAAATCTTCTATACGTATCTTGCTGGATCTGGCCACTGATTTTGATACGGTGAACCTCCAGATTCTCCTGTCAACCCTATTGGAAAATGGCATCTCAGGAACCGCACGCCAGTGGTTTGAGTCTTACCTCTCAGATAGG
>NW_015555730.1:1343740-1359990 GCF_001515605.1 Sinocyclocheilus anshuiensis
TAAATCGCATGCGATATTTAATGCGCATCTTGTCAGAAAGCCGGTTCTGTAATCAGCGGTAAATCTCCACCTGCGTGCTTTCACATTGAGCAGCATTAACTACACAGAGCCGTTGTTCACTGACGAGCTGCGCAAAAAATCGCGCGAATATGAACGTGGTTTAGCGCAGCTTGCCTGTGAACAACGGCTCTGTGTAGTTAATGCTGCTCAATATGAAAGCCCGCAGGTGATGGAGATTTACCGCTGATTACAGAACCGGCTTTACTGATAAGATGCGCGTTAAATATCGCATGCGATTTATCGTGCAGCCCTATCTACAGTGTATGATTGGTTAACCAATGGTTTTTGGGTTAAGGTTCATAATGTAGAACATTTTTTACTTTGTATGCTGTATGTGCATAGGTAGCTAGCAAACAAGGAATACAGCTGTTAAGCTAATAGTCACATTTAGCTGAGTAAAATCATGATGAGAAATGTTGGATACTGCTGGAAATGCTGCTATGGGGTATCCTATTTAATAATTTAATAATAATAATAATTTATGCATTTAGCAGACACGACTTACAGTGCATACAGGCCATACATTTTTTTACCAGTATGTGTGTTCCCTGGGAATTGAACCCACGACCTTTTGCGCTGCTAATGCAATGCTTTTTTTTGTTTTTTGGCAAAAGGATTACCATTTGTATAAATTTTTACTATAAATTCCATGGTTAAACTATGGTTAGTGTAGCCAAAACGAAGTGCATTCCCAATCACAACTAATTGATTCATGATTTATTAGAGATTTGTTATCGAATGTCGAATTCGTAAAACAATCGCTTTAGTACATTCGGCAGGCAATTATATAATAACACTAATATTAAACAAGCGGGCAAAATCAGCTGCCAGGCCACCGGGAATAGTCTGCCGCCTGATTTCCACAGACACGCAGAACGTGCAGGATTCATATATTGTCTTTTTGCTGCTGAATATTTACAGACCCTAGTCCATATCGCGTTTTGATTCAAGTGTACTGACCTATAAGTCACTTTGGATAAAAGAGTCTGCTAAATGACTAAATGTAAATGTAATATATATACTGTATATTGATTTTCATTATATAATAATATAACGTAATGATAATTGCCTTGGTACTGGCTAATGTCTGCGTGTGTGTGAGACAGAAGAAATGCATTTATAGTCCATTAGGTCTATTCTCTGAAATGCTCTTATGTTGTGGTTTTATCATTTTGCTTTGATGGGAAGCTTTTTGGACGAGGGCTTGTTTTTCCTATTTTTTCTCAGTACCACACTGATCAAATTAAAAGTATACAATTACAGCATGATCTGATGTCTTCATGTGCAGGACGAGCTGTGCATCATTCAACATGACTGATCACACTCACTGAGCCAGCACTTTCCCCAACAAACACACACAAACAGACCTGTAATGCATTTCATCAATATTACTTTGCATATGTTCAGTTAATTCACTTCACTGAGCATGAGATTCACTTCACCTTACCTATCGCTCTCCCCTACACAGTATAAAACAGTATCAACTGCAGCTACAATATAATCATCACTGTTAAAATGTGCTGATGTCATTAAAATTTTGCTGTAATAATTATGTATTTAATACATTTTAAATACAAATATATTGTGTAAGATGGCTTGTTATACTTTTATACAATTTGTTCCTGTTAAATTGAACAAAATACACAGTATGAAAGCATGACAAAATCACTTTACAAATGAAATAACCAAAGACACACACATACATTATTATTATCATCATCATCATTATTATTATTATATAAATTTTCTGTTAATGGTGTGATAAAAAGTACCTGGGCATTGTAATAAACTAAAATATATATTTTATTTTAACAATTTGCTTTATTTTAAGCTACTTCCCTCTTTTTACTTTCCTCCCCCTTTCTTTTTACTTTAGTTTTCATATTCAAATAAACAGTTTCCATTCCAACATTTTATTCATATATAGTGCAACAACATGTCCCCTGTTTTAAATGAACGGTAATGTATTCCTGGGCTTTTTTGTTGTCAAGATATTAAGGTATGTGTCTGTACAGAAATATTGGAAAAATGTGACAACTTGCCCCAGGCCCACCTACACATGTGGCAAAGTAAGGCAGTAACAATGAATCAAATGCAGTTTAGGTGAGAGGAGGCTATTATATTTTAGTGGATGTAAGAGCCTGGCCCCAGGCAGTGTTTTAATTACTGTTATTCGCCCGTGTGATGCAGCAGAAACAATCACACACGCCTCTCGCGTTCCCCACGCTTTCTGAAGCCTGTCAACTTCCGAATTCAAAGCGCTGCCTGCTAACAGCTTCTTTGAATTTCATTTCCAAAATTCAAGTGAATATGCGCACAGACTTTGCTTTTAATTTGTTATGAATAAAGACTTTTGGCATAAATTGAACTCTGTCAGATTGTCAGTGTGTTGCTGACGTCTCCTATTTCCAAGGTTGTTACTCTACCTAAAAGTGGTCATCCAACCAAAATCAAGATGGAAAACTTTTCACGAAGTCAAAGAAAAACAGGGTAACATCTAAGGATTTACAGGACTCTTTTGCATTGGTTGGTGTTCATGAGTTCACCATCAGACAAACACTGAATGTGAATGGTACTGTATGTATGGCAGGACAGCAAGAAGCCACCGCTCTCCAAGAACAACACGGCTGCCTTCTGAAGCTTGCCAAAGACCATGTGGATGAACCAGAAGACTGCAGGAAGAATGTTCTGTGCACAGATGATTAGTGAAAATCATTGCTCTGCATTCGATAGGAACCTCATCCCAACTGCAAAGTATAGTAGAAAAAAACAACATAGAAGTGTCATTAAAATATCAACTCATTAAATATAACTTTTGTAATAATTTGGCCCAAACTGAAGCATATTCTGAAATGCTTGTGCACTACAATAATAATTAACTTTCCAAGATTCTCATCATTTTGAAAGGAATGGCATAGCAACCCATAAGGAAATGTAATATATGACATTTATTTCCCTATATTGCCATAGATGTTACCTATTAGATCAGTGAATCTCAACCTTTTGGCGTACCGGACCCCAGTCCAATTCAGAACCATCCTCAAGGACCCCCAGAACAAAATTGACTCATCTATGTATCATTTGTGTCTTTGTGAGGACCAAATGCAGTCAAGTATAATTCAAGTTAGTTGACTTGTCCAGTATTTGGCCATATCATCAGCTATATTGGATTTTTCTTTCATGGGAACAGGAGTCATGTCAAAATATACAACATTTACAAAATATACAAAAATTCATACTTTATATGGACCCCTTGGCCTTACGTCAAGGACCACTAGGGGTCCACGGACCCCTGGTTGAGAAACACTGTATTAGATCATATATAATTTTATAATAATATAAAAGTGCAATTATATAATAATTTCCCTAAATCAAGTTATATGTTATCTATAAAATGATATATAATTTTATAATAATATAATAGGGATTTACATAATTGCCCTATAAGGTAATATATAATTATACATACATTCTCTGTGTAGAATTAATATATGTTTATAACAACCCACAAAATGAAATCCCCATAAAATTTGTACATATGTATATATATGTACATAGGTTTGTAATATGTGACCCTGGAGCACAAAAGCAGTCTTAAGTCGCTGGGGTATATTTGTATATTAAGTAAAGATCATGTTCCATTAAGATATTTTGTAAATTTCCTACTGTAAATATATTAAAACTTAATTTTTGATTAGTAATATGCATTGCTAAGAACTTCATTTGGACAACTTTAAAGGCGATTTTCTCATTTCTCAATATTTTTTGCACCCTCAGATTCCAGATTTTCATCAACATCAATGTAAAGCTTATTATTTCAGCTTTCAGCTGATGTATAAATCTCAATTTCGAAAAAATTTACCCTTATGACTGGTTTTGTGGTCCAGGGTCACATATATATAATAGGTTAGGTTAGGGTTAGTTACATTTTGTTAATTACATTTTGAAGTAGAAAACTGAAAATTGATTTTCTTTTAAAACATACTTCAAATTTTTGTTTATAACTTTGAGATTATTACTACTTTTTACAGTGTAGGAGTGCTAAGATCATACAAATCTGCTCACTCTTACAGTGTGCTATTTGTGCGTTTGGCCCTATAATTTCAATGCTATCGCATTCTCACAGTTCTAACAGGAAACCCATGTGACTGTCCTGATCTGCTCAGGTAGAGGTGGTTTTGTTGTGGTTGTGTAACTGTTCTCAGGATGAAATGCCTTCCATCCATCATCACCTTTTTATCCCCTTCTAAACTGGGCTACAATTTGGCAATCATCTCATATGTCTCCTGCTTTCTCTCATTCTCTCAGTCAGGGTCAAATTTTTCTAGTGCTCTCCTGTCTGAGTGTGTGGGCACGTCTAAGTGCTTCAGCTGGATTTCGCTGCTCCAGAGCCCATCAGAAAAATTGGCCTGTCCTATACTTGCAGACAGCTTTGATATTAACTGTAAAACCCTACACAGAAGAGTGACAGGAGTAATTATGTTTTCTAGCTTTAATCACATTATCAATATTTTTAATATTCATCATGCATGACTGCTTCGCTTGCGTCTTTCTGTCAACATTCATTAGGAATCACATAAGAGCAAAATGTTTTGTGAGACTTTCTGTCCTTCTTTCTCTCGCTCAGTCCCAGCGGCTGCTAGACATCATAACTCAGGGTCAAGTGCTCCGTTAGAAGCTAAATAGACTTACAACTATGATATTGCTCTCTTCTCTCTGTCGAAGCCTGTTCGGGATCTCAGAGGGGCATTTAAGCTCTGATGGATGGGATCAGTCACCCGTGATGTAAAGGTGTGTGTGTACTGTATGTGAGTGCAAAATCGTTATTTTTGTCAATAACTGTTTCAGTGTTAACACTCATATCACTAGGTTGCACTTTGAGATCACTACAAAGTGCATTATGAATGTTTATGGCAACCCTGTGATTGGTGTAAAATGTGTACCCTAGTGAAAAATAAATATACTAAAATGTATTTTAAATACATTTATTTCATGCTAAATACATTTAAATGCTTATTCGCTTAATAAAAATACTCTGCAATCATGTTGGTACACTAAACTGGTATACTTAAAGTCTGCTAAATTGTAACAACTAATTTTGTACTTAACGCACTTTAATTGTGAAGAAGTAGTGCTGAAGTCCAACTAAAGATATACTGAAGTATACTTGATTGTGCTAAAGTGGAACTATTGCAAGTATACTTCAGGTACACTTGAAATATCTTGCATTTAAATGCCGATATTATTCAAAGATCATACAATCCTCATCAACAGTGACATTAAAACACATTTTAGGCTTAATATTAAGAAATGTGCGTTGTGCACAAGTAGTACTTAAAATAAAGTTTAATTATAATTTTTTTATCAGTACGTTCTTGAGCAATATGTCAGTAAATACTTTAATAGATTTGAACTAAACATATGAAATGTATTTTAAATATATTACTTTTTACTCGGCTTTGAAGTGTACAATATATGGGCTTTATTTCATTTAAACCTTTTCATTTTAAAGCAAAAAGGGACCAAACCTAGGTACACTTACTGCTAAGTGCATTAAGTACACTAAAACAAGTGCACTTTATCATACTTTAAAGAGTACTTTTCACAGAAACAACATACTTTAAAGGAATATACAGTACTTAAGTGTGAAGTGATTTTTTTTGGACACTTAATTGCATGTTTTTTTTGCAATTAAATGAAAATATATTCGTTTAAATTTACATAATTAATTGAACTTAAGAGCGTTTTTTGACTCACTTAAGTAGGACTTAAGTACATCTTTAAATGCAATTTCATAATTACCTCTATTGTTTTTGAAGTGTACAGCTGAATATACCGACAAGCATTTTTGCTAAATTAAAATATACTTTAATGTAATTTCTATTGAAACTTGTATATCATGTATTTAGATATATTTTAAGTACACTTTTGTAATGATTAAGTTGCAATTCAGTGAATTTAAAATTAACTTTAAATGTAATATTGAATAACACACTAGTTACAATTATAATCAAATACATTTGTATGTTAGTCAACATCAAAATAAGTGTACTTATGATTAACTAATTAACTGTTAGTCAATTAGTTGTGATTAACTAATTAAGTACATTTTAAATCATATGATTTAAAATGTGCTTCATAGAAAGTAAAACTTTTTAAAGTGCACTTTTTAAAAATCTACTTAAGTGTGTTAAGAAACTGAACTCTCTTTAAATTCACTTAAGTAGCCTTTTATGTCATTAATATTATATCATCTGCAAGTACACTTTTTAAAAAACACTCTTAAGATTTGAAGTACACTACAAGTGCACATTTTAGTTCAATTAAGTGCACTTTTTTTTCACAAGGGCCGCTGGATCTGCGGAATATTCAAGTGCTCTCCAAAAACGTGGCATTTATCATTGTCTCCTGTGCGAGAGAAGCTATTTACGGGACTCATCTAGTGTTTTCTCTCTTCAGTCTGTCTCTTGAGTCGCTCAACTAATTCTCTAATTGAGGCATTTTAGTGCATCACAAACTCATTATAGATAACAGCAGGTTTCCTCAGAGGCCACAGATAATGTGTCTAGCGTGATAATGTAATTGTTTGCTGTTGTATAATGAATGAATTGAGAGTTAGGTCAGCTTTTGAGTTGGGTTTGTACACTTATTGTGGCATTAGTGTAGGTAATGTAGCATATGAGGCTGTAGTCTCAGATGGCCTGCCAACAGACTATCCACCAATTTGTTACTAGGCTGCTACAATAAGCTCTTCTGAGAAAGAACTGGTGGCTGGATTTGCCAAAGGTTTGCGAGGTTTATGGCATCAAATCTTTCAAAGATACTCAGACCTTTGTACCCAGTAGAAAAGAGAAGTGCATTTTAGCATAATTTTTAAAAGAATACTTATTACAGGAATAATATACTTTCAAAGAATATACTTAAGTGTGATCTTAATGTAACATTTTTAGACATTTGGCATGTTTATGCATTTTGGCCCACTTAAGTAGGCCTTAAGTACTTATTTTTATGTAATTCTAAAATAAACGTTAATTTCTCGTATGTCATATTTGTAATTACACATTTGTAATGATCAAATTTCAATTTACTACATGTAAAATATATTAACTTTACATGTAATTATACTGAATAACACACTACAGTTCAAAGTATAATCAAGTACTTTACATGTGCTTTAGTATGTTAGTCAACACATCAAAGTAAGTGTACTTCTTTAAAGCATGACAAAAAAATATTAAGACAAAATTATTTAAAATGCACTAAAACTAAAACATTGAATTTGATATTATAAAGTGCACTTTTTATCTGCAAGTATATAGTTTTTCTTAAAATATATACTGATATGAAGTACACTACATGTGCACACTGAATACAATAAAGCAGAGTTATTTTTCACAAGGGTATGCTCTTTCGTTTTTTAAACGCACTGAAGTGTTCATTAGGTGATTATTAATATTGGCCTTCTGGCAGAACATTGGCCATTTCCAAAAATACACAATCCCACAACCTGTAAACACAGATGCAGTGCTTATTTTAAAAACAACCCTGTACAATATGCCTCTCAGTCAGGCCACGCAGGTTAATAAGAGACAAGTGTGTGTGTGTGTGTGTGTGTGTGTGTGTGTGTGTCCCATGCTTGAGTGCTTAGTGTTTGTGACTGTATATGCATGTGTCCGCATGGATATGTGTGTGTGTGTGTGTGTGTGTGTGTTTGTGAGGGGGTTCCGGAGCAGAATGCATTGCACACAGTGATTGATTGTCTCTTTGAAGATAAAGAGCTCCCTGGATTCCTCCTGCTGTTCTTCAGTGTGGCCCTTTGATTGTGGAAGACACTTCGCTCTCTCTTTCTCTGCTTTAATCTCTGCCGTCTTTATTGATGTCATGCGGAGGGCTGTGCTCCAGTACACAAACACTCTTTAGTCAGAACTCTGAAAAGTTGAAAAATGCTATAACAGGCCCTGTGCACAGGAGTATTGTTATGGTTGTTGGGTTTTCCCTTAAACTCTAATTGCATCTGATGGTATCATTACTAACAGTCAAGGGGTTTCAGATGCAAGGTCATATAAATATGTGGTTCAGTCATGACACTCTAGATGGCGCAGACTGAAAGCTCCTTTATATATAATCTGCTAGCCATCATATGATTTACTACATGGCACAAGCTCACTGGCCTCTGCTCTCTCAACATTTAAATAGTCTGGCTCAGTGTTTTTTGTAGCATGCTGTAAGAGTTCCTCTGAAACCCTCCACCTCCACCAGCACCACCTGTCTAGATCTGCTACAGCATTTATGTAGTAAATACATAATCATGCAGCAGCAGCATATCTTACTTGCTTAGAACAGCGTCTGTGTATTTAGTGGTAGTATCTATTCTGCAGGACTCAGCAGCATGCATAGCAGATCTAGACCAAATACACTAAGGCCCCGATCAGACAGAACGTGTTTTTTGTTTTTGTTTTTTGCAGTGAGAGGCCCTTTTTTAAAATTGTTTTCTATTAGCAGTGAGCACTTTGCACGCTGTTTAAGCACCCGAGCGCCTCACGTTTTAGTCGCCTGCCGCACCTCGCGTTTTTGCAGGAGCGCTCTGAGGGCCTGAAGTTGAAAAAAAAAGCAACTCTGAGCCGAAAAGCACCCAACGTCATTCACATTTTTTTCCATTGTCCAATTGAATAAATGGAGAGGCGGGCCTTCCGTTGTGGAGACGGAAGTTTACAGTTGCTTGGAAAGTCCAGAGACTGCAATGATGGAGGAGAAACTTGTGGTGTCTGTCACAGGTTACCCAGAGCTGAATTTTTTTAAGGTTTCTGCTAATATGACAGTTTACTTAACAGCAAACCAAAGATTTTAGAGCGCTCACACTATAATCCTTGATTAGACTGACAGGACAGCTGATTCGGTGGTTACCTAGCAACATAAACAAACCGCAGCACGCTGCTCTTTTCTAAATAAAAAAAATAATTTAACCAAAAAAAGGCAGTGCAGTGCGCCTCATGTTTTCAAAACTGAAAAACGTGTTCTGTCTGATCGGGGCCTAAAACTGTTATATCCATCAGCATGCTAAAACTATTCAGAGAGTTGTCATGATTAAACTGGTGTTACTACATGTCTAAGGCTTGATTAGCACATTAAATATATTGTGTTTGAAGTTCACTGCAGCAAGAGCACCAGAGACTGATGCAAATATGACTAAAGTCTCTTCTACTGATTCATTTTTAATTAGTTAAATATTAAAACTTGAAAACATGCCCCTTGTGTTACCAGCCAAAAAACAAAGATGAAAAGTTGACTGTGGGTGAATGTGTGTGGGGGTCAGAGTTTGCCCTCTGTTGTGGGGTTTAGAGCTTAGAGTATAGCAAATATAATTGCATTAGCATACTACAAAAACAGCAGACAAGATAAGGCAGATCAGACAATCCCAAAATTCACTGCGACAAGCTGAAATAAAAATAAATCCAAGATGGTGAACAAAGCATATAATTACAGATTACAAATTGATTTTAAATGCTTATACAAATTCCATTTAAAAAAATCTCACTGTAGTCTGAGGACCTATCAGCTATGACTTTTGCCTCAATAAACTCCTAATTTGCTGCTTATTAATATCTAATAAGGTAGTTGTTAAGTTTAGGTATGGGGTGGATTAAGGGATCTAAATTATGGTCATGCAGAATAAGACATTAATATGTGGTTTATAAGTACTAATAAACAGCCAATAAGCCAGTAACATTCATGCTAATAAGCAGCTAGTTAATAGTGAGAATTGGACCCTAAACTAAAGTGTTATCAAAAGCCTTTCATTTAAAAAAAGTTATTTTAAGGTGTGATTATTACAGTATAAAAATAAGTACTGAGTAATTTTAATTAACAACATGAACTAACTATTGGTTCAAGTTTAGGAATAGGGTTTGGTTTAGGGTTAGTTGCTTGTAACTGCATTTTTTGGTCCCCATGAGGAAAACAACTTACAAATCATACAGAATGAAGTTTTTTGAAAATCTAAAAATGCAGAAAGTTTTGTGTGAGAGGTTGGTTTAGGATTAGGGGACAGAAAATACAGTCTGTACAGTATAAAAACCATCATGTCTATGAAATGTCCCCATATAATATGGAAACTAGGGATGCATCGATCCGATATTCAGTATTTTATTCTGAATACTCAGAGTTTTCGGTATAGGATCGGTTCTGAAAAAATGGTATCGTTGCATCCCTAATGGAAACCAGTGTGAGTGTTTGAATGCGCGCATGTTTGCGGCATTTTGGGGGACAAAACTGTCCTTAAAAGTGTCAACACCTCTCTTCAGAGATGTCCTTAATCACTAAATTGATTCTTAAATATAAAATACTGTTGTTGTTTAGAAGCCTAAAGTGTGACCTCGTTTAGGGGTTAATTTAGTCTACAATAATTATAATCAGCTTTAAACAATAGTCACTGGGATGTCCTGAGGAACACAGTGAAACAAAGCCGTTTGAGTGAGTGTTGGTGTGTGTTTGTATGTGACTGACTGAGTGTGAGTGAGTGAGTGAGTGAGTGAGTGAGTGAGTAGGCACATGTGTGTGTGATAGAGGAACAGCTGCCAGGCTTTTACAATAGTTCTGTGGAATATGGCTAATTTGGTATTCATGAAATCAGGCTCTGGACTTGAGATGCTGTCCCCAGGCTGTCATGCCTGTTTCTGTCAGAAAAATATCCATCAACAGTACACAGTCTAGCTACTGAGACAGTCTCTCTCACACGAACACACACACACTGCACACACAAACATCTCATGTCTCTGAATTGTTTACAGAGAAAACGATTCACATCATCAAGCGCAGAGAGATGAAGGAGTACTCGGTTTTTGTCAAAGGCCAAACTTGAGGGCCAGTTTTGCCCAGAGGTGTTTTAAGTGGCTATACTCTAACTCAAAGATCATTATATTTGCATTTTATGAATCCAAAAAAGTTTACTGCAGTTTTGCTAAACATAAATTCTCAACTGAGAAGTTCACAGAAGTTCACTGAAGTCTGAATTAATTATGATTTCCAGTCTAAATCTGTGTGTTTAAATTCTAAAAGGTATAGTTCACCCAAAAATGAAAATCCAGCCATCATTTCATGTCATTTCAAATTCATAACTTTCCTTCGAACACAGAACACAAAATTTTGAAGAATGTACTTTTTGTTCTTTTTCCAAGCAGTGAATTAGTACTGGAGCTTTTAATATTCAAAAGGCCCCTGTTGAAAAAACCAGCATATGCTGGTTAGGTATGTTTTGACGCTGGGATGCTGGTTTAAGCTGGTCCTTTGCTGGTTTATGCTGGTCCTTGGCTGGTTTAAACTGGTCCTTTGCTGGTTTAAACTGGTCCTTTGCTGGTTTAAGCTGGTCCTTTGCTGGTTTATGCTGGTCCTTGGCTGGTTTAAACTGGTCCTTTGCTGGTTTAAACTGGTCCTTTGCTGGTTTAAGCTGGTCCTTTGCTGGTTTATGCTGGTCCTTGGCTGGTTTAAACTGGTCCTTTGCTGGTTTAAACTGGTCCTTTGCTGGTTTAAGCTGGTCCTTTGCTGGTTTATGCTGGTCCTTGGCTGGTTTAAACTGGTCCTTTGCTGGTTTAAACTGGTCCTTTGCTGGTTTAAGCTGGTCCTTTGCTGGTTTATGCTGGTCCTTGGCTGGTTTAAACTGGTCCTTTGCTGGTTTAAACTGGTCCTTTGCTGGTTTAAGCTGGTCCTTTGCTGGTTTATGCTCAGCAAAGGACCAGCATAAACCAGCAAAGGACCAGCTTAAACCAGCATCCCAGCGCCCCTGTTGAAAAAACCAGCATATGCTGTTTTTTTCAACAGGGGCATGCAAAAGAACCATAAAAATTTCATAAATAAGTAGTAACTCTAACCCTATATGTATATATATCTCACTGGTAATCTTTCTCTCAAGTGAGCTGTTAACCAGTCAGTGGGTTCACTGTGAATGAACCTTTCACAGAATTAATCATTAAGATCAGTTCTGTAAACCAATCTGTAAACTAACCTTCTGTAATTGGAACTCTTTAAGGAATTAAGTCAATCAGGGTTGGTGAATGATGACAGGATTTTATCTATCTGTTTAATTGTTTATTATTAATTGAACTGCACAGTCTTCCTGTGGTAAGTGTCTGTTGTTGGGCCTGTGGCAACTTGCAAACTTGCTGAGCTTAATCTACTGTATATGGTGACAGCTCCAAAACGCATCGCAGTGTGTCACTTGGGTATGTCATTAATTTTGTATGGTAACAGGCAAATATATTTAGACTTACAAACAATAGTATAAGGGCACTGCACAACAAGCTTCCTAACTTCTGTTTGGACTGTTCAAAATGCATTAAAACCTGCTCTGAAGACTCCTGAAAATAACTATGTGTGATTCTGAGGTTGACAGAAACTATGAGTGGGACATGTCTGTTTTGCACCATATATGTCAATGCAACCCACATCATTGGAGATTTGCGAGATTTCATTTCTCAGTCACACAGAAACACACTCCAGCTGACTGTCAGGCTGCTGATGCTGCCTGGTGTGATATTTACATTAATTAATATTTACACCACACAAAAATCATATTTTTAAACAGTATTTTTGTCTTGTTTTCAAAGTAAAAACAAATCTAACCATCCTTAAATTTAGATACATTGTTTAAGAAACAAAATGGAATACGTTATTAAAATTGAATATTCACATTAACCGCAATAAATATTTCATCACTTAAACCACCTAAAAAAAACTTTATCATAGGTGGCCTTACCTACCATGTACTAACATCATACACCTACTACGGATTTACTGTGAAATTACACGTTGTTCTGGAAAATTACCACATTTACTGCAAATTTGTTATGGTTCGGATCATAGGGGTTAGAGTTAGGTTTGGGGGTAATGGTAAAAATTAGGATTAGGATTATAGGGGTTAAAATTCAGTTTGGGGATAAGGTTAGCATTAGGATTATAGGGAAGTTGTGGCCTAATTGTTAGAGAGTCGGATTCGTAACCCAAGGTTGTGGGTTCGAGTCTCGTACCGGCAGGGATTGTAGGTGGGGGGAGTGAATGTACAGTGCTCTCTTCCACCTTCAATACCACGACTGGTGCCCTTGAGCAAGGCACCGAACCCCCAACTGCTCCCTGGGCGCCGCAGCAAAAATGGCTGCCCACTGCTCCGGGTGTGTGTTCACGGTGTGTGTGTTCACTGCTGTGTGTGTGCACTTTGGATGGGATAAATGCAGAGCACTAATTCCGAGTATGGGTCTTTAGATTTAGGTTTTTGGTAAGGGTAGGGTCAGGATTATGATTACTGTATAAGGGATAGAGATTGGTTTGGGGGTAAGGGTAAGGTCAGGATTAAGATTATAGGGGTTAGAGGTCAGTTTTGGGGTAAGGGTAAAGTCAGGATTAGGATTATAGATGTTAGAGTTAGGTTTTGGGTTAGGGCTAGGGTTAGGATTATAGTGTTTAGAGTTAGGTTTGAGGTAAGTGTAAAGTTTACATTAGCATTATAGGGGTTAGATTTAGGTTTGGGGGAAATGTAGCTTTAGGATTTTAGTGGGTCAGAGTTCGGTTTTGGGGTAAGTGTAAGGTTCGGATTAGGATTATAAGGGTTAGATTTAGGTATTGAGTGAAGGGTAAATTTAGGGTTAGGATGTTCAAGGTTCAAGTTATGCTTTGGGGTAAGGCTAGGTAGGGTTAGGATTATAAGGATTAGGGTTTTTTAATTAAAAGATTTAGGTTTTGGGATAAGGGTCCAAAAATGTAATACACTGTACATTCCCTGAATAAAAGACTTAAATAATTTAACTTCTTCCTAAGTCAATTTTAAGGATGTCTAGACACGTTTAACTGAAAAATAAGACAAAAATACTGATTAAGAAAATTATTTTTTGCAATCGTTGTCTACATTTTTTGGACAACTAGATCAACTAGTTCAAATAGTCACACAAGCCCTAGTCTGGCATGTTTAGGTGTACACTCACCCTCTCCTCCTCCTCCCTCAGATCAGGCATGGTGCTGACGCACAGTGTAACTGCCGTAATGGCCACAAAGATCACCGAGAGGCAGGCGAAGATCTTCCCAGGAATCCCGGAGTGAGGGTTCTCCACCATGTCTCTGAGGCTGTGCATGCACCCAGCCAGACGCCCCTCCTCTGGGCTACCGACGCCCGGCGCCTCCTCACAGGACTGGGACGAGGTCAGCTCAGCCTCCTCCTCCTCCAGCCGGAGTCTCTCTCGCTGCTCCTCCTGCCGAAGACGGAGCTTTCTCAAGCAGCACCACTCCAGACTGGCCTCCTCCACACCCCAATACAACAGTTCCTCCTGAAAGGAGAGCGCGCACATCTCCCGCAGCAGACGAAGCTTCCCGGCCGCCAGGAACGTGACAATGGAGCGGAAGGCACTGGGGCTTCGGTCGAAGAAGAACTCGTTGCAGTGCGCGTCATAGTCGTCACACAAATCGAGGATTTCCTCGGCATTGCTGCAGCTGCGTAACTTCCCCAAACGCGTCAATGGGAACTCCTCAAGAGTGGACCATGGTATGCTATAACGGATGCCACCCACGTTGATGATGGCGGTGCGGTCGACTAAAGCACCCACGTCCGCTCCAGCTCCTCGATTCCGGAGCACCTCGTGCTCCTGTACGCCGGGCTTGCACTGCAATTGTGCGCGTTTGTAAAACACACCTTTTTTGCTGCTGATTTCACGCGGATTCTCCAAAGGGTTAAAGTGGAAGGTGGTAAACTGATGATCGGTGCTGCCTGCTAGGAAAGCCACCTCTTGGTACATCTCTGCTGTGCGTGGCTGTACACTCCACAGATTCACAGTCTACCAGCTCAAGGTGGTCATCATGGATGAGCTCTGAGAGATAAAAGAGGAAGATTTTAATGAAGATTTACTTTATAGTCCCAGCTCCAGGTTGCTAAGCCCAAGGGGCACAATGCAACAAAATTAGCACAGAAAACAACAGATTAATTAGTCCAGATATATCCAAAACACACTGGAAATGCTCAACAACACAAAGAAAATGGTCCCTTGTCCACTGCACATACTTAAAGGAAAAGTTTGCTGATTTTCAACCAGCTTTGTGTTATTCATTTCAGAAGCATATGGAAATGAACACTAGCTATGTTTCCATCCAAAGATTCGAATTAAACTTATGCGCAAAACTGGAATATTACATAAAACATTTGCGAATAAAGCACCGTTTCCATCCAACGAGTCAAAGAGAACAAAATTGTCACTTCCTGGTAAACTGGCACTAAATATCACTGAGAAAACTAGGAGAAGCGGAACGCAGTCGTGTAGGACTTATACAGAAATACTTTGATGACAGACTTTGCTCAGGCATTTCAGAACGTCCATAACAACATATAGATGCTGTGAACGAGATTGGTCCGCTGCTAGTCAAGCTATCCCGTTTCATAGCGCAAAGTCACATGACTTTTTCGATGCGCATGGAGGAATTTATTCGGTAAATGTGTTTCCATCGTAGTTTATGCGCATTTTTCTTATCGAATAAAAAGTTTATCCTACTCAAATGTGCGCATTTTTTGAATTTATGCGCATCTTGGCATTTCCATCCAGCATTTTTAATGCGATATTCCAAAATGCGCATAAAAATAGGTGGATGGAAACATAGCTACTGTTAACTCTTTTCCTGCCATTGACGAGATATCTCGTCTTTTATGAGAAAACGCAAAGACGGGATTTTACAGCTCTCCGTGTTTTCACTTTTCACTGTTCGGGGGCGCTATTACACATCTTCTGAATGAGACCAGAATCTCCCGATCAAAAACACAGCACACAGCAATGCAGAAACGAGTGATCTCATGTGTAAGCAGATGCATATGAAAAATAATGCGGTCATCAAAAATAAACAGCATATAAATCAAAACTGCCTAATGTTACAGAGTGAAATGTCGATCCAGGAAGTGGTAAAGGACTGCAAGCCATTACTTTCCATAAAAAGTAACTAATTATTTACTTTTTTAATGGAATAACGCAAATTTGTAACACATTACTTTTAAAAGTAACTTTCCCCACGCGATTTTTTTGCTGAAAATGTGGCTTTTTTAATGAAACCTACCTACATTCAAGTGTTGATAAAAAAAATAAAAAAAAAAAGCTTTTTTTTTTGTTTGTTTGAAAGTAGAGGGTCTGATCTTTATTTTGATGTATTGCATGTTCAGATATTCATACAACAAA
>NW_015555730.1:1360697-1363957 GCF_001515605.1 Sinocyclocheilus anshuiensis
CGTGTAGGACTTATACAGAAATACTTTGATGACAGACTTTGCTCAGGCATTTCAGAACGTCCATAACAACATATAGATGCTGTGAACGAGATTGGTCCGCTGCTAGTCAAGCTATCCCGTTTCATAGCGCAAAGTCACATGACTTTTTCGATGCGCATGGAGGAATTTATTCGGTAAATGTGTTTCCATCGTAGTTTATGCGCATTTTTCTTATCGAATAAAAAGTTTATCCTACTCAAATGTGCGCATTTTTTGAATTTATGCGCATCTTGGCATTTCCATCCAGCATTTTTAATGCGATATTCCAAAATGCGCATAAAAATAGGTGGATGGAAACATAGCTACTGTTAACTCTTTTCCTGCCATTGACGAGATATCTCGTCTTTTATGAGAAAACGCAAAGACGGGATTTTACAGCTCTCCGTGTTTTCACTGTTATACGCTCGGGGGCGCTATTACACATCTTCTGAATGAGACCAGAATCTCCCGATCAAAAACACAGCAAAGGAAGACAGAAATGAGTGGTCTCATATTTAAGCAGATGCATATGAAAAATAATGCGATCATCAACAATAAACAGCATATAAATCAAAAATGCCTAATGTTACCGAGTGAAATGTCGATCCAGGAAGTGGTAAAGGACTGTGCAAGCTTTGGGGGTGGAAGTGACCTACTGCATCTATGCTTTGTTCATCGAACTGAATATGATCCAGTGTAGTCTTTGATAAAAACGCGATTTTTTTCAGCTTTTTGCTGAAAATGTGGCTTTTTTAATGAAACCTACCTACATTCAAGTGTTGATAAAAAAAAAAGAATGCTTAAAGCTAGAATAAAGTTTTGTTTTGTTCTTTATTTTGATGTATTGCATGTTCAGATATTCATATAACAAAATATTCTGGGGGCCATGAAAATTTAATGTAAATGATTAAAAATGCAGGCAGTGGCTGGCAACTTTTTTCAAAAACGCTGACAGGGAAAGAGTTAATATTTAAGAGTTAATAATATTTTAAATGTAATAACTTGCTTTGCAAATTGCAAATATGTTTATTATTTATCATTTATAATATATTTATTATATATCATTGCAAATATATTTAAGTACATGACATACACGTTTCAATAGAAATGATATAAAAGTATATTTTAGTATCTTTATGCTTGTCAGTAATCTTATTTTAAAGACCAGTTATGAAATTACATATAAAGATGTACTGAAGTCCTACTTGAGTGGGTAAAAAGCACTCTACAGTGAACTGCATTTATTGTAAATTTAAATTACAACACATTTTGATTTAATTGCAATTAACATGCAACTTAGTCTCTGAAAACATTACATTTAGTTCATGCTTAAGTATATTCTTCTAAAGTATATTATTTCCGCAGTAAGTACTCTTTTTTTTAAAGTATATGGACTACTCATATGTCATATGGATTATTTTTCTGATACTTTTATGGTGTTTTTGCTTTATTTTTGTCATCAGTCTTTGTAATTGCATTGAAATTGCATGGAAAAACATGACTGCATTGAAGAAAAAGACCTTTACATTATACCTACTGGACATTATAACCTAAATGCAATTGAATTCAAAAACTACTCCAGTTTTCTCTGCTCTGCTAAAGATGTTGAGTGAAAATGAGTACACTTTTACATGGGTGAAGAATTTAGACTTTCCAATCCATCATTCCATGAGCTCTGGATTTAAAATGATAAGTAGCTTCAGCACGTTAACTGTCTCAAGGGTAATAACGCTCATCGAAAAATACGTAATGAACGCATTAAAAGTTGTCAAACATCAACAGTAATGCTGCATCATTCATACTAATATATTCATTGTATCAGTCTCAAGTCAAGTCACCTTTATTTATATAGCGCTTTTAACAATACAGATTGTGTCATAGCAACTGAACAGCATTAATTAGGAAAATAGTGTCAATAATGCAAAATGACAATAGTAAACACAAATTTTTCAGTTAAAGACAGTTCATCATTGAATTCAGTGATGTCAACATCCAGCTCAGTTTAAATAGTATCTTTGCAATCAAGTCAACGGTATCGCTGGAAATGAAGTGTCCCCAACTAAGCAAGCCAGAGGCGACAGCGGCAAGGAACCAAAACTCCATCGGTGACAGAATGGAGAAAAAACCTTGGGAGAAACCAGGCTCAGTCGGGGGGCCAGTTCTCCTCTGACCAGACGAACCAGCAGTACGGAAAAATCAATTTAAGACGTAATAAAACAGACGATGAACACTATTAACAGCAATTATTATATGATGCAATCAAACTTATAGCAAAATGTGGTAGTTCTGTATGTTGTTTCAGGGTTGGCATCATCTGAGGTCCTCTCAGTCTCCTAATGCAACATCACATTCTCCTGACATATTTGCATATTTTCTTTTTTAATTCAATCAGTAGTGAAAATAGGTTCTACCATGGCTTTGGAAGTCTTAATAATTGCTCACAAGTCACAGGATGCAATAAATTCATGTCACAACACAAGTTGACTCCCAAAGCGGAGGAATTAATTATGATGTTTTCTTTTCTATTCATGGATAAGTTCCTAAATGAGCCATGTTCTCTACACAATGGCAGAGTAAGGTCCAGTGCTCTCAAATGAACATGGGTATAATTAGTGGTACTGAAATTTATGAAACAGACCTTCTCACGCCAGAGGATTCAGTAATTCTGAGGAACGCCATCGGTCTTACAAAGGCTAGTCAACCTTTTGTGAAATTAAAGCATAATGTATTCATACAGCATATCTGAGCAGAAAGGCATCTCTGATTTTTGTCTCCCTTCTTATGCAAATTTAAGACGTCAGAAATGAAAAGTATGGAAGCATATAGGCAGCGAAATTCAATTTAAAATACAATATGCAAAATGGCAATGCAATATTCAAATTGACATTGTATTTCTGTATTTAAATTTACATTTTCCATTACCCATACGTGCAAAGTTTGGTGCAAAAGTAAAATGAAAATTAAATTCTATAATTTACATTTGCCATTTCCAACAGTAGTCTTAATATGTAAATTGCATGCAAATTTTTATAAGTTGCGAAATGAAAATGAAAATGTATAACACAAATTGATTTGATATGTGTAACATGTCCAAGCAGAAATGGTAGCATAATGATAATTTAAATGCTATTTGTCCTAAATGCATTTAGACTAACAGTTAGAACACTTAGGATTGCATTTTCATCATGACGCCGTGGGATATTTGTAGCAAAATTCAATTTGAAAATGCATTCCGAGCTGAC
>NW_015555730.1:1364022-1374245 GCF_001515605.1 Sinocyclocheilus anshuiensis
GTGTTACGTTTGGATCGTTTGAAACATGGTGGCTGGAGATCTGATAAGATCGTTGAATTCACTGGCAGATGAAGTGGAGCGTGAACAGAGAAATATATGAAGCCTATTCCATGCTAAAAATGAAACGTTCGAACGGCCGACCGATCGAACATAACCGAACGTCTTGAGCTTTGAGCGTCTTGCACTGCGGGTGACCCACGTGACGACCAGACGTGACATTAGCGTCTTGAAATTAGCTGGTTTTTAAACATTTAAGGAGCCAAGCTGCTGTGTAAAGACTATAAATGGACATTACAAGCATTACAATAATGATATTTTATACCTAAAATAATACTCAACCACTTCCTGCATCCTGCTGTACTTCCCTGAATAAGTCTTTAAAGGTGTTGTAGGCTAATAAGTCGTTCTGAGTAATAAATTGAAAAAGCTCCCACCTGTATATGACTAAACAATATAACATGTAGTTTACTTGAGGTTCTGTTATAAATGTGTCTATTAGAAACATTCATTTAAATTAATTAATTATACAAAAAATTGTTTGAAATTAATTAAGACTTCCCGAGTTTTTGAACGGAAGTCCTGAATGACTGTTATTATTCACGCTCCACTTCATCTGCCAGTGAATTCAACGATCTTATCAGATCTCCAGCCACCATGTTTCGAACGATCCAAACGTAACACGCTTCCGCCAATCCCCGCCTTGAAGCAATGATTGACGGAGGGTGGGCGTGGTCAGCTCGGAATGCATTTTCAAAGCCGCACTGAATTTTGCTACAAATATCCCACGGCGTCATGATGAAAATGCAATCCTAAGTGTTCTAACTGTTAGTCTAAATGCATTTAGGACAAATAGCATTTAAATGATCATTATGCTACCATTTCTGCTTGGACATGTTACACATATCAAATCAATTTGTGTTATACATTTTCATTTTAATTTCGCAACTTATAAAGCGTTCAAATGTGCACGCAATTTACATATTAAGACTACTGTTGGAAATGGCAAATGTAAATTATAGAATTTCATTTTCATTTTCCTTTTGCAACAAACTTTGCTCGTATGGTGTAATGGAAAATGTAAATTTAAATACAGAAATACAATGCCATTTTGCATATTGCATTGCCATTTTGCATATTGCATTTTAAATTGAATTTCGCTACCTATATGCTTCCATAGAAAACTGGTGCTATCATGGTGGATGTTAATAAACTTCAAATAGCAGCAGACAGAATTTTAAAGTTCACCCAAATCAAATCAAATATTTCTATCCTAAATTTTCCTCCCATTCCTATATTATAAATTCAATCTCTTTTAGCATGACTTCTCTACACTTATGATGTAAGCAGCAATTATAGAAACTTTTGAGTATTATACATGATTCAGCTTCTGTCTCGTCTGGGCTTTCATTTTATTTCTTAGCATGTTGTTTGAGCCCTGGGGCCTCTGACAATCCAAATGAATCACTGTCGAACAGAAAGATGCCATGTGTTACCACTCGATCCATGAGTCAATATATGACCCAGTATTTCCTGCATGAAGCTCATACTGCATCATATGAGCTCAAACTGCACATAATGTGCCAGTTAAAGTAGGTGCCAAGGCGTTTTTAAAAATGCAAATGAGAAAGACTTTTCTCTTGTCCAAAGATGAGAGTAATTACTGTATTACATTACTGTAATATTTCAAAGTAACTTGTAAAGTTAAGTCCATACAAAACTGTATAACTGTATAAGAAGTGCTGTTGTTCTGGTCCTGATGGAAGTGCAGAGGCAGCTGCTTTATTAAAGTGAGGTCTGTGGATTTTTGGGGGGTAACAGAGAGGTAAAAAACACAGAGAATATCTGAAAGAGTGTTCACTTCTTTATGCCAGCTAGTGCTCAAGGGAAGTGCTCAAACTGCAGTGGCCTTTGAGGATCACACAGTCATGTCTCCACACTCTTCTGAATTTAAAGCAAGTCTTTCTCTCTCCAGACAGACTGGCTTTTTATTATGTCTTCAAGTCATTGATAGATTATTGTATATTTATACTGAAAAGTATAAATACACAATATTACAGAAATAAAAATATGGATGCATTAAATTGATCAAAACTGACAGTAAAGACATTTATAATGTTATTTCTATTTCAAATAAATGCTCATACAAATATATCACAAAAATATGAAGCAGCACAACTGCTTTCAACATTAATTATAAGAAATGTTTCTTGAGCAGCACTGAAGAACAGACACTGAAAACTGGAGAAATTATATATAAATTTAGCTTTGCATTACGGGAATAAATTAGGCTACATTTTAAAATATATTCAAATAGAAAACAGTTATCTTAAATTGTAATAATATTTCACAATATTACTGTTTTTGCTGTATTTTGGACAACTAAATGCAGTACTGCTGAGCAGAATAGACTTCTTTGAAAAGAAAAACTTTTTAACACAACAAAAGTTGTCATAATTTTCATGGTAAAACACTATACAAATTCTACAGTAAAAGTCTTTTAATTAGTTCATGTTAAGTTCCCTTACTATATATGGTCAAAAGCTAGATCGAGTGGGACATTTAATGTAATTTTATAGTAAAATACTGTTAAATTTACAGTTTTTGAAAGTGATTTATGTTTTATGTTCAGTCCATAAAACCTAAAAACCTTGCTATAGTAATGTTCTGGCAACCACTGCTGTTTTTTACTGTAATTTTTGACTGATTTTTTTTACAGTGCAGTAGTATATATATAGGTCCTATATACATTTATACAGTATATATACAGATGTATTCTCGTATATAATGCGAACATGCAGACATACTGTAAACATGCACAATGAATTTCCCTAAAGGCAAAGAGTGTAAGAGACAGTGTGGGCAGATGTGTCTGCTAGCTCTTTCTTTCTTACTTTTCTTTTTGCCACAACTGTTTGCTCTATTAATTACGTTCCCAATCACTGAGAATCCACTCTATTCCTTTAGTCCTGTGGGTCTGTATTGAGATCTATAGAAGCGATGGTAAAAGACCGTGGAGACTGTCATCACTATTAGCAATCAGCACAGATCAATTCCAAGTTGCCTGTAACATTGATTTCCTATTTGTGAACTTCATCACAGCAGGAGGCTGGAGGTCTCTGTACAGACATATGAAAGCACAAGCCACACACACTCTCCAGCACAGACAGACAGACAGACAGACAGACAGGTCCTGTGGAGCGCCGAGAGATGAAAAGCAAGATGTTGGGCTGCCGTACAGGAGCCTGTATATGAGTGATGGTGCTGATGATTAGAGCTGCGGCGCTGTGTGTCTCCCGGGGAAGATGAAATTCAATAGTGCTGATGGGGAGATTTCTGCAATGGCACTTTGAGTTAGAGACTTATAAAGGCACTCAAGAATCAATATGAGCTATTTGTGCTAGTTCTTAATAGATGCCGACGTTAATCACGCTTCTGCGCTGTAAAACGGATGGGAAGACAATAAGTGCATTGTTTTTCTGTCCCTCAGTTTTTGTTTTATATCTGCAGTGATGATGAGTTGTGCTGCTAGGCAACCCTCAAAAAGTTTATGATAAAACTGCAAGCACTCTTAACAATTTAACACAACAAAACACTCTGAGTGGCATTGTTTCTCAATCAAAAAAGAATGATGTATTTTTATTTATTTTAATGTTGACATAAAAATCAAATGTATCATATTTCAATATATTTTTATTTTAGTATGCTTGTTACATATAAGAATCAATTAAAATTACTACTTTAAATTGATATGCATTTACATTCATGCTTTTGTCATACTTTTGTCATACTTACATTGCATTCAAGGTTCAAGGTGCAATTGTTATCAGTTCATGCATTCTCCTAGAATCGAACCCACTACCAAGGTGTTGCAAGCAACAAAGCCAGAATATGTAATATGTAAAATTCAGAGAAGAAATTAAGAAAAAAAGATGTGCACATCACACAAAAACATGTCAGTTCAGACACTATAAATTGATTCATTTAAAATAAATCTCTGCTAGATAAGTGTGACCCCTGGTTTGGGGTCTGCTTCATTTCTAATTAAGACAAGGCAATACAGACAAAACTGTCAGTTCCTCAGGATTATTTATGAATGAATTTAATAAATGAAGTTGGACAGAAAAACCAAGGGAGTGTCGAGAAGTTTGAAGTGGCAAGAAAAAGTTGATCCTTCTTGTTATTTTTGAACACTTTAACACAGCAAGAGTGATTCATGTACATCTATAGAAATCCCATTTGTACATGTCAGTCACAGGTCTACAGTCAGAACCAAACAAGCACCATTCAGTAAGCTCTAACAGGCTTTGAAGTCATTTTATTCTTTTTGGACATATATCAAACATAGCATTTTTTAAAAAGCGTTTTGGTCGTTAAGAGAGACGGTGTTAATAGCCATTTTACCAAATGTCTACTTTACGTCATGAGTTAGACTGAGTGTCAGGAAACTGCTGTTTCACCAGCTCATGAACATCCAACATTCAAAGGACTTGTAATATGCAACCCACTAAAATAAACATGTTAATTGGCTTTTATGTCAATTTAATAGGATGAATTATGAGGTCAGTGGTCTTTTCACATGTCTCAGCAGATATGCAGATCAACTCTCTCCAGTATCAAACACACACATACTTACATGTTGCTGTTCATTTTTTCCACTTTGTCCACACTTTAAATCAACTAATCAGGGTTTCTTTTTGTACTAATCTACAGATTTTAAATTATTACAATTCCTTCCAGTCATTTATAATCGACATAATAACATATCTATGAAAATATGACAATCCTATCTTCTTGACTGTACAAAAAAATGATCTGGTAAGCCTTATATAATACAGTCATATTATAAAGTGGCCATAAAACTCACAGTAAGTGTTTTCATCAATTTTTTGTTGACCTCGTCATTTAAAATCAATCATATTGTTTTTGCATGACTGATATGACATGGATTCTTCAGTGTGCTAGTAAAACGAAGTCATGTTTTTATTAAACATAGCTTTGACATTAATATTCATTCTTAATTAAGTAACTTTATCGTTTTCCATCTTGATTAACATTTGCATGAAATCACACTGCTCTCGTCCAAGACAAAGGAGAAACGGAACAGAGAACAGTGTAAAGGAGTAATGAAGCGCACTAATAAAGGCTTTGTATAGCGAATTTCCAACCTAGAACGTGTTTTTGGAACTCAGAAAGATTCTAATTGACCTGCCGCGGCTACTATTGCGATATCACACACAGAAACAAACACAAAAAAGGGTTGCAGAAATACACAGACTCATTCCAAACAAGCCCAAACTCAAAAGAATTCACAGTGAACAGTCGACTTACCCGTTTTAAGCCCATTGGTTTTGCGCTGCGCTGCAAGCTAAAGTTACTTTTTCTCCCTTTCTCCGCATTATTCCAGCATCAGACCGACCCCAGCTCACAGCTCCGCCACAACTGCTGAAGTTCCTCAGTCATCGTGTCAGATCCGCAGCTGTTGATGGGTGTTACTGCTGCTCTCTTGCTTAGTAATAACGTCGCATTACCATGCAGAAATACATTAAAACACTTCTCTTTCTCGGATTTCACGAGTTTGCTCATTAAATCATGATCGTTATGTGTAATCCATCCTGCTGAATGCATGTGGAGAGCTCTTTCGAGCTAGTTTTACAGCATTAAACCTGTTCTTTAACTTCTCTCTCTCTCTCTCGCTCTCGCTCGCTCTCTCTCTCTCTCTCTCTCTCTCTCCATCTCTCTCCCTCTCCCTCTCCATCTCTCTCCCTCTCCCTCTCCCTCCCTCTCTCTCTCTCTCTCTCTCTCTCTCCCTCTCCCTCTCCCTCCCTCTCTCTCTCTCTCTCTCTCTCTCTCCCTCTCCCTCTCCCTCCCTCTCTCTCTCTCTCTCTCTCTCTCTCCCTCTCCCTCTCCCTCCCTCTCTCTCTCTCTCTCTCTCTCTCTCCCTCTCCCTCTCCCTCCCTCTCTCTCTCTCTCTCTCTCTCTCTCCCTCTCCCTCTCCCTCCCTCTCTCTCTCTCTCTCTCTCTCTCTCCCTCTCCCTCTCCCTCCCTCTCTCTCTCTCTCTCTCTCTCTCTCCCTCTCCCTCTCCCTCCCTCTCTCTCTCTCTCTCTCTCTCTCTCCCTCTCCCTCTCCCTCCCTCTCTCTCTCTCTCTCTCTCTCTCTCCCTCTCCCTCTCCCTCCCTCTCTCTCTCTCTCTCTCTCTCTCTCCCTCTCCCTCTCCCTCCCTCTCTCTCTCTCTCTCTCTCTCTCTCCCTCTCCCTCTCCCTCCCTCTCTCTCTCTCTCTCTCTCTCTCTCCCTCTCCCTCTCCCTCCCTCTCTCTCTCTCTCTCTCTCTCTCTCCCTCTCCCTCTCCCTCCCTCTCTCTCTCTCTCTCTCTCTCTCTCCCTCTCCCTCTCCCTCCCTCTCTCTCTCTCTCTCTCTCTCTCTCCCTCTCCCTCTCCCTCCCTCTCTCTCTCTCTCTCTCTCTCTCTCCCTCTCCCTCTCCCTCCCTCTCTCTCTCTCTCTCTCTCTCTCTCCCTCTCCCTCTCCCTCCCTCTCTCTCTCTCTCTCTCTCTCTCTCCCTCTCCCTCTCCCTCCCTCTCTCTCTCTCTCTCTCTCTCTCTCCCTCTCCCTCTCCCTCCCTCTCTCTCTCTCTCTCTCTCTCTCTCCCTCTCCCTCTCCCTCCCTCTCTCTCTCTCTCTCTCTCTCTCTCCCTCTCCCTCTCCCTCCCTCTCTCTCTCTCTCTCTCTCTCTCTCCCTCTCCCTCTCCCTCCCTCTCTCTCTCTCTCTCTCTCTCTCTCCCTCTCCCTCTCCCTCCCTCTCTCTCTCTCTCTCTCTCTCTCTCCCTCTCCCTCTCCCTCCCTCTCTCTCTCTCTCTCTCTCTCTCTCCCTCTCCCTCTCCCTCCCTCTCTCTCTCTCTCTCTCTCTCTCTCCCTCTCCCTCTCCCTCCCTCTCTCTCTCTCTCTCTCTCTCTCTCCCTCTCCCTCTCCCTCCCTCTCTCTCTCTCTCTCTCTCTCTCTCCCTCTCCCTCTCCCTCCCTCTCTCTCTCTCTCTCTCTCTCTCTCCCTCTCCCTCTCCCTCCCTCTCTCTCTCTCTCTCTCTCTCTCTCCCTCTCCCTCTCCCTCCCTCTCTCTCTCTCTCTCTCTCTCTCTCCCTCTCCCTCTCCCTCCCTCTCTCTCTCTCTCTCTCTCTCTCTCCCTCTCCCTCTCCCTCCCTCTCTCTCTCTCTCTCTCTCTCTCTCCCTCTCCCTCTCCCTCCCTCTCTCTCTCTCTCTCTCTCTCTCTCCCTCTCCCTCTCCCTCCCTCTCTCTCTCTCTCTCTCTCTCTCTCCCTCTCCCTCTCCCTCCCTCTCTCTCTCTCTCTCTCTCTCTCTCCCTCTCCCTCTCCCTCCCTCTCTCTCTCTCTCTCTCTCTCTCTCCCTCTCCCTCTCCCTCCCTCTCTCTCTCTCTCTCTCTCTCTCTCCCTCTCCCTCTCCCTCCCTCTCTCTCTCTCTCTCTCTCTCTCTCCCTCTCCCTCTCCCTCCCTCTCTCTCTCTCTCTCTCTCTCTCTCCCTCTCCCTCTCCCTCCCTCTCTCTCTCTCTCTCTCTCTCTCTCCCTCTCCCTCTCCCTCCCTCTCTCTCTCTCTCTCTCTCTCTCTCCCTCTCCCTCTCCCTCCCTCTCTCTCTCTCTCTCTCTCTCTCTCCCTCTCCCTCTCCCTCCCTCTCTCTCTCTCTCTCTCTCTCTCTCCCTCTCCCTCTCCCTCCCTCTCTCTCTCTCTCTCTCTCTCTCTCCCTCTCCCTCTCCCTCCCTCTCTCTCTCTCTCTCTCTCTCTCTCCCTCTCCCTCTCCCTCCCTCTCTCTCTCTCTCTCTCTCTCTCTCCCTCTCCCTCTCCCTCCCTCTCTCTCTCTCTCTCTCTCTCTCTCCCTCTCCCTCTCCCTCCCTCTCTCTCTCTCTCTCTCTCTCTCTCCCTCTCCCTCTCCCTCCCTCTCTCTCTCTCTCTCTCTCTCTCTCCCTCTCCCTCTCCCTCCCTCTCTCTCTCTCTCTCTCTCTCTCTCCCTCTCCCTCTCCCTCCCTCTCTCTCTCTCTCTCTCTCTCTCTCCCTCTCCCTCTCCCTCCCTCTCTCTCTCTCTCTCTCTCTCTCTCCCTCTCCCTCTCCCTCCCTCTCTCTCTCTCTCTCTCTCTCTCTCCCTCTCCCTCTCCCTCCCTCTCTCTCTCTCTCTCTCTCTCTCTCCCTCTCCCTCTCCCTCCCTCTCTCTCTCTCTCTCTCTCTCTCTCCCTCTCCCTCTCCCTCCCTCTCTCTCTCTCTCTCTCTCTCTCTCCCTCTCCCTCTCCCTCCCTCTCTCTCTCTCTCTCTCTCTCTCTCCCTCTCCCTCTCCCTCCCTCTCTCTCTCTCTCTCTCTCTCTCTCCCTCTCCCTCTCCCTCCCTCTCTCTCTCTCTCTCTCTCTCTCTCCCTCTCCCTCTCCCTCCCTCTCTCTCTCTCTCTCTCTCTCTCTCCCTCTCCCTCTCCCTCCCTCTCTCTCTCTCTCTCTCTCTCTCTCCCTCTCCCTCTCCCTCCCTCTCTCTCTCTCTCTCTCTCTCTCTCCCTCTCCCTCTCCCTCCCTCTCTCTCTCTCTCTCTCTCTCTCTCCCTCTCCCTCTCCCTCCCTCTCTCTCTCTCTCTCTCTCTCTCTCCCTCTCCCTCTCCCTCCCTCTCTCTCTCTCTCTCTCTCTCTCTCCCTCTCCCTCTCCCTCCCTCTCTCTCTCTCTCTCTCTCTCTCTCCCTCTCCCTCTCCCTCCCTCTCTCTCTCTCTCTCTCTCTCTCTCCCTCTCCCTCTCCCTCCCTCTCTCTCTCTCTCTCTCTCTCTCTCCCTCTCCCTCTCCCTCCCTCTCTCTCTCTCTCTCTCTCTCTCTCCCTCTCCCTCTCCCTCCCTCTCTCTCTCTCTCTCTCTCTCTCTCCCTCTCCCTCTCCCTCCCTCTCTCTCTCCCTCTCTCTCTCCAACCCTTCAGTCGCTCGTTTTGCATTAAACACGTCGTGTTAATGATATTAGCGTGCATATGGGCGTGCGTAATGCATAAACAAAAACAGCATTTAATTATTTTAGATCGTATTATTTTATATTAAACATAATAACAACGTCAACCATACTAAATCGAATCATACTTTTATAAACACTAGCAATAGAATTTCATATTAATATTCAAATCTGGAATATTTCGAAATTTTGTCTGTAATACTGTAGCTCAGCTAGACTGGAAAATGCTTTGAAAATAAATGAAAATAAGTTAGGCTGCATACATTATAAAACATGAATGTAAGAACATACCAAATCTCAGTCTCTGCTATTTTCGTGTGATTCAGATCTTCTGAAGTGGACAAAGTCTGGCCACTGAGGGGAGACAGAGAAGTCGATTCTTCTATCACAGTGAGTGACTGTCAATATAGCATGTAATGTCCATTTTCAAGTTCACATCTTTCTTTTTATGTCAGTTATCTAAAAATGACCTGAGAATATAATATTTTGTTTTACAGCAACTCTCTCAGAGCACTTTAAAAAAACAGACACAAAGGCACAGTTAATAACTTAGCTTCTGTAATGTATTGAAAGAATGACATAATGATTCCCATGACCTGCTCTGAATGGACTGTGTATTTCTTGTTTACAATCATGTTGCTTTGCTCTGACGGAAATCAAAATTAACTATGTATCAAGAGAGCTTTGTAATTAAAGGCTGAGAGCTGATGTGTGGAGAAACTTCTGCATGTCAGATGCTCAGCATCACACTGCTCGTTATTGTTTTCTGCATGTCAAACAAACAGCGAACATTATGTAAATCATCTGAGTTTAATGAGAGCGAACTGGTTATGTATTTGACTTGTGAGGAAGAATGTTCTGTTTTTCCTTGTATCCGCAAAGTGGATGTTATGTGACTATACACATTTTTGATGAGATTTCGATGGCCTATAAAATTTTCATCGTTTTGTATGCAAGTTTAAAGTCTTAAAAGTGACAACAGTCACTATGGTAATACTTTTTTTGGCCAGAAATGAAGTCTGTCGCTTGTTCAGAATATATAACCATCATCTTTATGCGTATAAAGTGATATAGTGATACACCGTATCATCATTTAAAGGAATAGTTCACCCAAAACTTAAAATGTGTTAAAAATTTGCTCACCCTATGGTCAACCAAGATGTAGATAAGTGTGTTTGTTCATGGGAACAGATTTGGAAACATTTAGCATTACATCACTTGCTCACCAATGGATGCTCTGCAGTGAATGGGTGCCGTCAG
>NW_015555730.1:1374812-1394568 GCF_001515605.1 Sinocyclocheilus anshuiensis
TTTACAAGCCAAAACAAATAAGAGGGTGGATTTTGATGTGAGAGGACAACAGGAGATGGACTTTTTCCACTGGAGGAAGCGTTATTATGAATTATGGACTCGTAGTTTGTCCAAAAGCAACTTAATCTTAAAGGGGTCATATGATGCGATTTCAATTTCTCCTTTCTCTTTGGAGTGTTACAAGCTCTTGGTGCATAAAGAAGATCTGTAAAGTTGCAAAGACTAAATTACTTGTGGATTATTGTGACGGCACCCATTCACTGCAGAGGATCTATTGTTGAGCAAGTGATGTAATGCTACATTTCCCCAAATCTGTTCCCGTGAAGAAACAAACTCATCTGAGATGGTCTGAGGGTGAGTAAATTTCCCGAAAAGTTTCTTTTTTGGGTGACCTACTCCTGTAATGCACATCGACAGCATTTCTATGAGCTTTGCAATAGAAAACAGCTGAAATGGATTAAGCAGAAGCTGTCTTGTAAGTCTTGCGGTAACAAATGTACAGTACAGGCCCAGCTGAAGTGTTGTTTGGAAGCTGTACTGCACTTGCCCACACACAAACTGCAAATGCAGTATTTTCTCCCGAGTGTTGCTCCTGAAGTCCCGGCGGCGATGGTTCTAGCTGACAGTGTCATAATGAGGAGCAATGCTGTGGGTAGGAGGGCTTCACTCATGTCAGATACACAAGCTAATGACACACGGAGAAAGCAAGTGCTATGTCCAAACGTATATCCTCAGTCAAGAGAGTCCTGCAGGCAGACTGTGCTGTGGATCCTCGCAGAGACTATAATGGTGTACGTTCATACACGTGAAACTGAAAAACACACAGTGTGCCACATGTGATATTTAGACAGCCATGCATTCAAGTAAATGTGATTACACACATGATTACGCACAGTAACGGTGCTGCAGAGAGAACGTTTGGATCATAAACTTCTCTACTAGCTGTCGAATGGCGTTCGTGTGTAAGCGTCTCGGCGTCTGTTACCTGTAAGCACAGCACCGTGGTGTTTCTGTAGTGCAGCTGAATGAAAAAAGGCTTTAAAGCCTCACAGCAGAACTTATTCTCATTCCCCAGCTTTGCAGGTTTCATGGCTGAACCATTACATTTCCATGGATTTGGCACATTGGTATCACGGTAGGTTCTTTATAGTGAAAACCCTAACCCTAAAGTTTAAAACATACTTGAATGAAAGTAGATTTTCACATTTAACTGTACTCACATTTTTAAAAGTAAACAGTGCTTAATATAATGTTACAGTTTTAAAATAAATCTGCAATTCAAATGTTTACATGCACATCAGAAAACTGACAACTATCAGTACATTTTTATCAATCAGTTTATTGGAATACGTATTTTTTATAATTTTGTGGGTCCGGAAAGATTCAGTGTGTTTGATATATTTTCTCCTCCCCTATCAAAAAAACAAAAACAAAAAAAAAAAGTTTTCTCTGGCTGGATGCACTTAAAGTTGGAATAAAATGAAAATTCACCCTATCTACAGTATTTTCTTAATGCATATTGCATATATTACAGAACAATTCTTCAGTGCACACATTTCATTTTTTAAAAATGTTTTGACCTTGTAATATTTAATCCAAATGTCATTACTAGACCTTCCTGTAAAAGCGACAGACTTCTCTCTGTGAGGTCATTAATAAGCAGCAAATTAGGAGTTTGTTGAAGCAAAAGTCATAGTTAATAGAAAGTGAGAATTAGTCCCCAAACTAAAGTGAGTCCAAATTACTCAAATCGTGATCTATTCACTGGAGAAATCCGGCCTGCCCTACCGCTAATCTCAAGGTACACCTGTACCTTATTAAAGGGTGCATATTACATAAGTGTACATATTAGTACCTACTACCTAAAGCATACCAATAAGTACTCAATTGTACCAAAAGTGTACATGCTAGTACCTAAATTCTACATATTGGTATAGCTTAAAGGTATTATTATCTAAAGTTTACATATTATAGCCTAACTAAATATTACATATTTGTACCTTAAATTTACATATGACACATCTTTGACATATCTTTAATTAAAATATGGGCAATTAAATATGCAAATATACATGTTGGCTACAATTAATGGAACCCTTCATCCTAAAAAAACAAAAAAAAAACTTCTTTCATCTTTCATCTTCAGCTTGTACTTATTTGAACAATGCTTGAAACTTGGTATGACGAGCACTTCCTGTGTCTATTTGCCTCTTTAAGATGAATCTCGCTTGATGTATTCCCCAACTGTGTTTTATGTACACAGAAAAAATAAGATCGCACTGCTTAAACAAGGAAAGAAATTGAAGGGCACTAATGTATCCATGAATGATCACCTAACCAAGAGGAATGCGGATATAGTCAGAAAAGCCAGGTATCTGAGGAAGCAAAACAAAATTCAAAACACTTGGGTTACTAACTGCAAAATATTCATCAAACTTAATGGAACGCCAGAGGAGGCTAAGGTTTTGGTCATTAGAAGCATGGAGGAGCTGGATAAATATCTCAAAATAAGCTTAAACTTAACTTAATTGTAAGTCGCTTTGGATAAAAGCGTCTGCTAACTGAATAAATGTAAATGTAACCCTTTTATACTATACTCTATACTATATTCTATACTATTCTGTACTTTTCTTCTATACTTTTTGCAACCGCCAAGATAACAGCTCTGAGTCTCTCCTATAATGCCTGATGAGGTTGGAGATCAGAGACCATGCTTCCATCCAGAATCTCTCCAGTCCAGATCCTTCAAATGCCAAGCTCCATGCTGGTGCTTCTTCTCTTCAGTTCACTCCACTCATTTTCTATAGGGTTCAGGTCAGGGAACTAGGATTGCAGAACTTTCATTTTGTGCTCAGTGACCCATTTCTTTTTTTCTTGTTGATTTTGGTGTTTGTTTTGGATCAATGTCTTGATGTATGATCCAGCCATGGCCCATTATGAGATTTCTAGCAGGGACAGATTTGATTTTTTATATCTGTTGGTATTTGATAGAATCCATGATGCCATCAATCTGAACAAGATGTCCAAGACCTGCGGCAGAAAAACAGGCCCACAGCAATTTACGAGGCCACTTGCAAAGACAGGCATTTTGACACATAAGTGAGGTTATACTACAGGGCTGTTGAATGCTTGAATCTGATTGGCTGACGAACGTTCTAAGATGTGCCATTATTTTCAAGGAAATGCTTGACCGCATTACATGACCAGATCACTTGTTCCAGATCAAAATGTTTCAGTTAGCTATTTCAAAGGTCCTTACAACAGTAGCAAAAGACCCCAAACCCTCAACAACAATGACTAAGCAAAGAAATATTCCCATGTTTTGGCAATAAAATTATGCTTTATTGCATTACTGTCTTTCTCCTGCTATCTCTCCCTTACAAATGCACACACATACTGTACAGTACAGACACACTCACACAGAAACGTGTTGTCAGCGCTGCTCTGATGATTATATTAGTAAAATAGTTTAGCAACTTAAAAGCTACACAACACTTCTCACCAGTGAGGTAATAATGGCGCTGTTCTTGAAGAAGTTATTCACTGTTAGTAGAAACAGCTCTTGAACACTGTTGAGAGATGCACAGAATTTACACATGCTTAGTCTCTCTCTCTTTCTCTCTCTAATAACTTAAATATTATCTGCTATCAACAGCTCAATTGAGCCTCTGTTACTAGCTCTAAAATGACGTTTTGAAATTGGCAACAGCGTGGGATGAGATGCATAAGAAATTAATCCTACACACAGACGGTGTGTGCAAAATCACGTACTGTACACAGTACATTTGAATTTACTTCACGACCGTTCAAAAAGTATCCACCTTATTTTTCTCATAAAAGCGGGCGCAGCCATTTGTAAATTTCATTTGTCTGGCTTCCGGTGTCATTCGCTTCCAGCTATTTTTAGCCTTACAAAACAGTTCCTTTTGCTGCTTGATATTGCAAACTGGTGTGTCTTATCATATTATTTTAATGTATTATCTTAATAATGAACACACTGGTCTGTAGTGCGAATAGTTTTACTGTTTACTGCACTTTGTTATTCTTCTCGTTATTTCCCTAAATCGTCTAATGAACTGGAAATCTCGCACATTCACAGAAAACGGCTTACTTCCGTGTTGAAAAATAAGGTGGATTATGTTCTATATAGTATGAATATGAGTAGTATAAATAAAATTCTGTGACCTCATGGGATAGTAAAGTATCCATCGAATGCGCACTTCAGAATCCGGATGGAAGAAGTAGGTCATCTGAGTACTTTTCGCCTACTATTTTTCGAATACTATGAAATCGGACATACTACTTGCCTCACATAGCTACTGTTTTTTGCATACTACCTGTAGCAGGGAAATATGTGATTTTGGAAACAGCTAGAGCGTTTTAAGGATGAAACTTGACGGATGTCTTGAAATATATCATCTGAACAATGTCGTGAAGTGTGGTAACTGTAGTGGAATAATTGACTCTGCGCCATTGAATTATTAAAAAATAATGCACACCCGAGCTCCGTTGTGCATCATATTCTAATAATTCAATGACCTGTCATCAGTTATTCCTTATATATAATAATAAGGCGCCAGTTCAGAACTCATGCGCTGTGTGAGAAGCAACTTTTTGTGTGCTTGTTTCAGGTATGTTCACGTCTCTCAAAGTGTGCACATATGTCAACACGTTGTTTATTGCGCTCGAATGGTTTAAAATCACTTGTTTTTAAACTGCAATACTTAAAAACGCATTTAATTGACAAGTTTTTCATGTGCGTGATACAAATTTCTAGCAGTTTACCGTGTCTACTGGTTTATCGCCCACACCTATGGTGAGTCTCACTTATTGATGGTTTGTGCCAGGGGCGCAACTGCACATTTGCTGAGGGGTATGCAAGATCAGTGTTGGCGCCCCCCTGTATTCTAGCCCCTAACACTAACTCCCGCAGAAAACTTTCTGCAAGTCAATGACCAAAAGACCATTAACTAGCTTGGGCATGGAAGGATACAGACTCATCAGGGGTGAAAAAAGTGACAAGGGTTCGAACCCCCTCCGCCATTTTCAATATAGGGGGAAAAAAAAAGAACAATGAAAAGTGTGTTGTATAACATTCCTTTTAACTCCTGATGGCTTTTTTCCATTTTTACTTATAGAGATAATTCATGGAAAATTTGCCATGCTTAAGTGGAAGATTTCTGCCACCTGGTAGAAATACAAAAACAATTGAAATGAATGTCATGATATTGAGAGCAGAGGATCATTTACCATTTCCACATCATAATATAGTCAAGTCACCTTTATTTATATAGCGCTTTTAACAATACAGATTGTGTCAAAGCAACTGAACAGCATTAATTAGGAAAATAGTGTGTCAATAATGCAAAATGACAATAGTAAACAAATTTTTCAGTTAAAGACAGTTCATCATTGAATTCAGTGATGTCAACATCCAGCTCAGTTTAAATAGTATCTTTGCAGTCAAGTCAACGGTATCGCTGGAGATGAAGTGTCCCCAACTAAGCAAGCCAGAGGCGACAGCGGCAAGGAACCAAAACTCCATCGGTGACAGAATGGAGAAAAAACCTTGGGAGAAACCAGGCTCAGTCGGGGGGCCAGTTCTCCTCTGACCAGACGAACCAGCAGTACGGAAAAATCTATTTAAGACGTAATAAAACAGACGATGAACACTATTAACAGCAATTATTATATGATGCAATCAAACTTATAGCAAAATGTGGTAGTTCTGTATGTTGTTTCAGGGTTGGCATCATCTGAGGTCCTCTGAGGATTCATAAAGTCATTACTATTAAACTGTGAGGGAATATTTAGATCGGGTGGCGTCTGGTTATTTGTTAATCTAGCCACTGTGCTAAATAAAAACCTAGGATTGTTTTGGTTATTTTCTATGAGTTTGTGGATATGCTCGGCCCTGGCAGCTTTTAGAGCCTGTCTATAGCTGGACATACTGTTTTTCCACGCAATTCTAAAAACTTCCAAGTTAGTTTTTCTCCATTTGCGCTCAAGACTACGAGTTTTTTTCTTGAGAGAATGGGTATTACTGTTGTACCATGGCGCAGTACGTTTTTCTCTAACCTTTTTCAATTTGATGGGGGCAACAGCTTCTAATGTATTAGAGAAGATAGTGCCCATGTTGCTAGTTAAGTGCCCATGTTGCTAGTTTCACATGTTTTGATTTTGGATTTATATTTAGACATTATAAAATCACTATTATAACATTTAAAAATCACTTAATGTCAAAATTCAGCATTGTTTTATACTAAGTATGAAGTAGCAAGAGTTTAAAAAAAAACTAATCGAATCTACTTGAATCACACAAATGGCCTATTTTGAATTCAAAACGGCATTTTTATTTATATCCTTGTTAATAATCTTCTCAGTTCCTTTCAAATGTAAATCAAATGCCAATTCACAAACATCGTGACTTTTTTATTTTTTGAGAGATACTCAGAAATGGACTTATATTAATGTTAATCACTTTGCCCTCTTAGGCAACAACGTTAAATGTTGAATGACTTTATAGGGTAAGTTTACCAATTTCTGTTAGTTCACTTGGATATTGCTGTCCTTATTTTAATGCATTGTTCTTTTTTCCCTTTGTCTTTTTTGTTCTGCGCCCCAGAGCGTTTCTGCACCAATAATGTGTCGAAGGGTGAGCGGTTGATATGTACTCAGTTTATTATACATTTCGAACTCATTAAAAATGCTAAAAAACGTTAAATAAAAATGTTTCCTTACATTATTTTTAACAACTAAGCTTTTTATGATTTGCAACGTTTTATCACAGAATGATTTCGGCAAAATGGCGCCCCCCTCTGTTCGGCACCCCTATGCACAGCATATACTGCATACCCCGCTTTTGCGCCACTGGTTTGTGCCAGTAAAGGTGAATGAGTTCTGAGTGGGACTGAAGAGTGATGGATGAGTGTGTGTTTCTGACTGTCACAGTACAATATAAATGTGTGACTGATTCTGCTGCTTCTCTTCAGGACTGTAATCTTGTTCAATTAAAGTGAACTCGGAACACATCAAGCATCACAGTGAAGGTTTCCAGCGAATGTGAAGTGATATGTGACGACGCCAGTGGCAGGAACCCAGGGTTTGATTAACATTTATAATATTTGTTAACATTCATATTGTTTTCGAGCACTATTACCAATAATAAAGATGTATCTGTTATTACAGTGCAAGTACACAGTTTAGATCTATTGTCATAACATTTCTAAGCCACAGAATTAGCAGAAAACTTGTGCCTTTTGTTGTGAGTTGTGGATGTAAGAAGCGTCTTGACACACATTGTGTTTCTATAAACCATTGCACTCGGAGTGAACAAATGAATAACGTGTCTTGTTTGACAGAAACATTGCCAAGGTTTCTGACTGCACTGAACAATTCACAGCCAGAGCTGTTTCACACTCCAATCCAGCTGACTACAATGTGTTGTTTATCTACAATTATAAACATATTTAATCTACTTTGAAGCAGTGGCATAGTTCCTGCCAACTTGTCTTTTGTTTGAACATTTCTCCTTATAACTTTTGACAATGTGTTTAACTTCTGGTAGGCATTCTATTAATTATAAGTAACTTTGCAATATGTATGGAAGCCCGTTTCCACCACTAAATAAAAAATAAAAAAGGTAATTGCAACTTTTTATCTCACAATTATGACTCTTTTTCTCGCAATTGCGAGAATACATCTTGCAATTCTGACTTTTTTCTTAGATTTGCGAGATATTCTGAGATAAACTCGCAATTGCATGTTATAAAGTCAGAATTGCAAGATATAAACTTTGAGGAAAACTCTATAGACTTTGAGATATATGTTCTAAGAAAAAGTTAAAAATATATATTTTAAGTCTGAGAAAAGAAGTATTGAAAGAAAAAAATTGCAATTGGGAGAAAAAAGTCTGAATTGTGAGAAGTTGCAGTTACCTTTTTTATTTTTTGTTCAGTGGCAGAAACAGGGTTCCATAAGAATGTCTAAAGTGGACTATCAAAATAAAGGTATATAAGGATAAGGATAATATCCGATAAGGATATTACTTAGTGATTTTATTTAGGAGAAAAGTTCTTGGAGTTTGCTCTTTAACCTTTCTTATTTACATTAACATAATGAAAACTCAAGCTGTGATAAGCCCTGTAGTTAGTTTAATGTAGTGGGCCAGAAACTGCGGCGGAGCTGATGAAGTGTGTTAAGTTGTTCTCAGCTTGTCACATGAGTAGTGTCTCCTGAACACTCACTGTGAGCTACACAGACCATTTTATCCTTCACTGGACGTGCAGAAACAACATGAATGCTTTGAATCAATAAGACTGTCCCTAATAAATAACACACAGATCTTGTGCTGGACAGTCAGACAGATGCATACTTACATTTATAGTGTATATTTTATCAAAAATAAAACATTTTGGTATCACTTTTTAACACTTTATTTTACAGTGTATTTGTTAAATGTTGCATGTATAGTAATGGCAGCAAATTATGCATAATATACAGCATGTTATTATAGTAATAGTAATTGTCTCTGTCTGTCTCTCTATGTAGGCAAAACTCTCAAAAATTCTGTCACACCGCTGAATTATGAAGTTGAAGTCCAGCGCCGAAGGGAACTTCCGCTATAACGAGCTTATCGTCTCATTTGTGTGTCAACCCCAGAGAAACCTGCAGTGAATATCTACACTGAAACACAAAAATCCTGAGTTCATGTGTGTGTGTGTGCAGGACGGAGTCTTCAGCCCTCAGGACACAGTCTGAACCGATGGAGCAAACTGACCTCCACTAATTTAGAAGAACTCAGTGTGAAAGATCTGACAGTCTTATTCCCAAATAACAGCACTCCATTTGCATTCAGACATTAAGTGTCTCCGTGTTTGATGTTTACTTCAGCGGAACGAGTGCACTCAAATAACCTCAGATTTATGTGAAGAAATGGGCACAAACATTGAGATACAATCTCTATCAAGTACTCTGATGCTTGTACACTGTAATTAATGTCAATTGCTTTGCCAAACATCAAGAGGACTGACAAATGGAGAGCCAGTGATGTAGGCGACTTTTGTAGTTAGCGGTCACAGTGCAGTTCCTCAATCAAACCATCAATCCAGCTCACATACAGCTTCAGACGTGTGGGTGGGTTGCAGATCGCAAGCTTATAAACTTGTCTGCTTTGTATTTGAACAACTTTAACCTTGGAATCATCAGGACGGTCAAAATAACATCTGTTCTGCTGATTTTTTCATGATTTTCAAAATCTTTGCTCGTGCTCATAAAAGATGCCTTCATTAAAAGGATAATTCACCAAAAATGAAAATTCTGTCATCCTTTACTCACCCCCATGTTGTTCCAAAACTGTGATTTTTTTTGCGGAATGTAAAAGATATTTTGAGAAATGACTCTGCGTGGCTGTGCATGAAGATGTGTTTTTGTCGATCTCAACACAAGTGGATAACGCTGAAACCTTTGCTTTGGGATTATAAGACGCAATTGGGACGTGTTGAAACAAGCTAGCCAGATGGGATTTAAACTTTGCCAGGTGAAATTGTAAGTTTGGTTTAATAATAATAATTTATGCATTTAGCAGATGCTTTTATCCAAAGCGACTTACAGTGCATTCAGGCTATACATTTTTTTTTACCAGTATGTGTATTCCCTGGGAATTGAACCCACAACCTTTTGCACTGCTAACACAATGCTCTACCACTGAGCCACAGGAACACTTTCACTTGGTTTGAAGGCAAGAAATGTAAAAAGCACAATGTCTTATCAGTCCTGATTTAAACACAAACCCACAGCATAGTTTTGCGGCTATCTGAGCAGAAACAATAGCTGCTGCTCTTCATATAATTTTATGTTGTCTTCTTTTCGCATTCATATGTAAATTGTGCAAGCTTATTTTGCGATATTACATCGAAAGATCAGAAAAAGCCCATACGTACCCACCCATAGACCCTCCCTTCTAAGAAATCAGAAAAGTGGGATTAAAACACCAAGAATAAACAGGAATGTGACTCCTTCATCTACTTGTGATACAACTGACCAAAAACAGGTTTAATACCAGCGAGCTGATACCAGGTTTAAACAGGGCCAGTGTTGTCTTTGTACGTGTAACAGAAATCATCGGCAGCCAAAACTATTTAGTTACCAACATTCTTAAAAAAAAAAATCTTCTTTTGTGTTCAACACAATTAAGTTTTCAGTTTTGGAACAACATGACGGTGAGTAAATGATGACAGAATTTTCAGTTTTGGGTGAACTGCTTTAATAACAAATTCATCCTATACAGCAAGACCTCATTTTGTTTTTACAGTGATGGGCAAATGCTGTGTTGAACTACATTTTGGCATTTTCTAAGAGGTGTTTGCCCATGCAAAAGTCCCTGCCATGATGCTGAGGAGCTGCGGATGGTTTCTAGGGTGTTCTGGGTCGTTGGCACTGGCAGGTGGTCAAAAGAGCCCACCTCCAAATTTCTATGATATATTGGTCTCTATATGACTCTGGTCCCTCCATCCCTCGCCCTGAACATCTCTGATTCAGCGTCTGCTCAGAAAATGATCAAATTAAGCCTATAATTAGGGTGCACTTTACCTAAATGAGCACTAATGAATAATTAGCTCTTATGTAACTCATCATTGGTTAGCTTTCCTGTTGGACTGAGCTGCTGTGTCAGACGTCTCGGGCATGTGTGCCTGTTCACTTCACTGTGGATTGCTTCTATTAGATCAAACAATAGAGCGTGGCAATGCTAAGGCCACGGGTTCGATTCTCAGGAACATTAATAGAATCCATTCCACAAAAGATTCTTTAGATGATTAAAATGTTCTTCACACTAAGAATATATATATATATATATATACGTTATGCAAAAACAAACATGCACACATGATGTTTGTTTAACCATGATGATGATGTCACTCTTTCAGTAATGTGGTGACAAACACAAATACTAGCAAAAAATATTATCCTTCCCACTTCATTTCCATGTTCGGTTGCATACAATGGCACAGCATGAGATTTCCAAAACTATTAGATAAAGATGTTTTAACATGCAATTTATCAGCATAATGCAGTAACGCAACACAATGGCCATTTAGGCCACGCCATGTGATATTTCTTCACTCCTTTTCATTCCACTCTTGGGAAATGTCATATTCATAATGACTCGGTGCTTGAGTGCTTTCATGAGGCTGTTTCTTAGTCTTTTGTCGAAGAGGTCTTGAGGGTAAGCTGACAACTGATTTCCGTTCTTTCACAGACGTCTTGATGGAGCTAAATTGAGAAGGTGCTGGATGCAAATGTGGAGTGATTGACATTGCATAAGTCATAAAGTGAATGAGTCACTTTAACCCTTTGCTCACCAAATGAAAAAAAGTAGCATGGAGTACTTTTCTGTGCAACCACAAAAAAATCATTCAAAATGAAAATGATTGTGTATTACATTGTTATTACATTATTACGACATTGTAATAAGTGATACGTCTAAATGCCTGTTAGATGATGTTTTAATTTCAGGTTGTTCTCATTTTTGTCTCATCCTCAGACACTGGTATTGTGCAAAATCAGAAACACCTCAAGTTTAAACCCCAGGATCTGTTCTTGTGGCATTTGTCTTGATGTGACCTCGTGCAGAACTATTATTCCATCACATTAGGCACAGAAAATGAAACATGTGCTCATTATACAAGCCTGATTGAACAGGTTAACACTACTGTTAACTCTACTGTGTGTCTTTGCTCTCTCTCTCTCTTTTTTTTGGTCTATCAGTGCGGATAGTACAGTAATCTTTCTTCAGTGAAACACTTCTGTGGGTGCATTCGCCACTATTTACAAGGTGCTCATGCAAGGACTTTGCATAACAAGGGTAAATATCTAAACAAACTGGACCAGCTGGAGGAGTCCAGAGTTTCTGAAAGCAGGACAAGAGTGTGCCAGAGCCGTACAGATTTCAATCTCTGCTCCTGCAGCTTTCTTAGCTTGAAAACGATATGTCAGCATGATGTGAGAGTGCGATTTATAGGTGAAGTGTGTCAATTCTGCTACACTAAATTACAAAAATGATTCCCACTGGTCATACAAACAGGTACCAAAACTCATGGCATTGACTAGGGCAGTATTAAGGTGTGCAATGTTTTGATAACTTTTGTGGAAACTAACCTATGTCTCATTTACTGTGTGCATTTTAGCATGGGATTTTAAAAATGGCACATCATGTTAAGGATAGAGGGAGACCCATCGAAGTCTAACAGTGAAAAACACAAGTGCTTGAGCTTAACTTGGAAAATTAAAGAATGTTACTGTACTTTATAAACAAGAGGCTGTTTCTGGATCTCAAGGTTGAACATTTAAAGTGCCCCTATTATGGATTTTTGAGAATTACCTTTCATGCAGTGTGTAACACAGCTCCAAGTGAATGAAAACATCCTGCAAAGTTTTAAATCTGAAAGTGCACTATGTATAAAGTTATTGTCGCTCAAAAGAAAGAGTCGACTCTGAATCACTGAAACGAGTCGTTTTTAAAACGAATCCTAAGCCGTTTCATGTTGACTTCAACATGAAACATTAGCATATTGCCCGCCCACTTGTTGGTCTTTTAGCGTTCGTCTGAATGAAAATGCAAATTCATTCTTTGCCACTAGGTGCCGTTTTTTTAGCGGTAAAATAGTGGTTTCCCCGTAGGCTTGCCGCGATAGACGGTGCTGACGGTGATACCAGTGTAAAGCCGCAACACCGGTTACGTCACTTGCCCACCGAGGCACCGACCCCCACCGTCATTTTGATTTTTTATAGAAATAAAAATAATTTAGTTCAGTAAAAGAACAGACACAATTAAAACTGAAAGCGGCTGCTCAATGCAGCGTGCCGAACGACAGTCGCATCACAGATCAGATTTCATTTATCGAGTTTGACGTTGTATTTTGTTGTTGCATTCAAGCAATTGACGCAGAACTGCCGCTAATTCAAAAGTGAAAGTAAAATGCACTTTATAAAAAAATAAAACGGAAAGTGAGGAAAAGAGGGAAAATTCAAACGAACTAAAAACGGACAATTGCTTTACGCCGAATTGCCGCTATTTGAAAGTGAAAGTAAAATGCGCACGCCGCTTTTATTTGAAAAGAGGGAAAATTCAAACGAACTAAAACCGAACAATTGCTTTACGCCGAATTGCCGCTATTTCAATGTGAAAGTAAAATGTGCATGCCGCTTTTACAAGCTATTTAAAAGCAAAGGAAAGCTAGAAAAAGAGGGAACGCCCCGCCCCCACGGTGATACCGGTATTACCGGTGTTGTCACACGCCGATTAACCGGTGGGAAAATTTCCTCACCGTCACAACCCTATTTCCCCGGTAACGGCTGTAAACAAAGCAGCACTGCGCTCACAAACGCTGCTTCATCAGGTATTACAGGCTCAGGATGAAATAAAAATGAGACCAATCGGACCAATCACCACAGATTAGCGTCACGCAAAGGAGGGGTTTGGAAAAAAGAATCATTGAGCGAATCGTTTGGGAGTCGTTGCGCAAGTAAGGTAAAAATAAATGCATATTATAAGACAATGAAAGTGTTTTTTGACCTTGCATGCATGTCAACCTGTTGGGGACTCCCAAAACCAAAATATGAACCTTTCATTACCCATAACAGGGGCACTTTAAGCCCCATACACATTTCAAGAGCATGTTATGTACATGCATAAAAGGTTTAATTTCAGAAACTGCCACATTGATAATGTTACAAAAGATTTCTATTTTTAATGAATGCTGTTCTTTGGAGCTTTTTATTCATCAAAAAAAAGAAGAAAGAAAATGAAGAAAATGTGTCATGGATTCCACAAAAATGTGAAGCAGCATAACTGTTTTCAGCATTTATAATAATCGGAAATGTTCTTGAGCAGTAAATCAGCATATTAGAATGATTTCTGAAGGATCATGTGACACTGAAGACTGGAGTAATGATGCTGAAAATTCAGCTTTGATCACAGGAATAAATGACATTTCAACAATAGAAAACAGTTATTTTAAATTGCAATAATATTCAACATTATTACAGTTTTCACTGTCTTGGTGAGACTCATTTAAAAAACACTAAAAATAAGAGTTATATATGGCAGATTCATTCGTTCACATTTGGGGTAGTCAGTGAAAAAAAAAAAAGGTGAAAAACAATTAAATAGGACCTAGACATTAAACAGAGCACCTCAAATCATATATGAGGAAATATTATTATTATATATCACAATGCATCACCTCAAAAGGATGATAAGGATCTCTGACACAAAGCTGTGCAAGAAAGAGTAATTTGTGGAAAGCTTTATTAACAGTGCTTAAAACAATCAATGCCAGTTTCCACCATGATACTTTAATTAAACAGATAGTTTTACTTTTAAATACGCTATACTTTGTTTTAATACATTAAAACAGATACTTTATACTTAAAAAAAGAAATTCAACAAACCTGCCTGACTTCTTCTGTGTAACACAAAATGTCCAAGCTGCTTTTTTAACATACAATGAAAGTGCACAGAGATCACTGGCTGTCATGTTCAGTCATGACACTGATGTATTAAATAACAGAATAGAGGTAAAACAGCAGTTCAGACGAGTCCTGTCATCGTAAGCATCATAGAGCTGCATGTGGAGCTTCAAGATGAAATTGTTAGTAGTTTAAAAGTTGAAGAAAGTAGTAAAACAAAACTGGTAAAACTTTGAACCTTCTTGTTAGGGCCACTGTGAAGTCCATGGTAAGAAAATGATAAAAACATAGACACTATAAGGATCAGGCTGCCTGACTTTTAAGTGAGCATGAAGGATAATTGACAGATGAGTGATCGGGAGGCTGATAGAGCTGCACACACCAGGCCTCTGTGGTCGAGTGGCCAGAAAGGACATGCCTCCAGTTCTTTGAGTTAGTTACATTTAGAGTTTGCTGAAAGCCATGTGACAAAACCTGAAAGCCTTTTGGAAGAAAAAGCTCTAATGATGGTAAAACGGAGCTCTATGTTGTGAAAGTAAAGCTATATTTGATGGAAACCGCATGCACTCTGACACTCGTGTTAACACCAGCCAGTCTCAACCCACTTTGACTCACAGCAAAAACTCTAGTTCTCCTGTCAGAGTTTATTGGCCTAAAGTGACCAACCACTGGTCATGTTTTTGTGTGTGGTTTGGAGTGATTTGATCTGAGATAAATGGATGCCTGCTAAATTCAGACCAATTTTAACAGACTGAATGGCACATTTCTGCATTAATTCCTTTCTGAATCTATTGTAATGCGAGTCAAAATTTGAGGAAAAGCACCTTTTTTATTTTAATGATTAAAATGTTTGATCGTATTAATACATTTTTTTTTGCAAGCACATTTAAAAGATATTTAAAAAGGTAATTTCTGTTGACATACTTATGTCTTATTGCTTTAAATGAGCTAAACACAACAGTTTTGTATGTTAGCTGGAAGCAAGACATTTACCTGTGGTGGAAAATACAAGTAAATACAAAACTCTGGGTAATATATTATGATACATATTAATTATAATCATTATAAGGCATTCATGTAACTAACTGTATCCATATTTAAAAGGTTTATAAACCAATTGCTTCCAGGTCTGTATGATAAATTACAGTCCAATTTTCAGTCCTCGTGCCCAAAGTGCAATACATAACAAATTTGATATAAATTTGTTTGAGGCCTTATGTGCCAGATAAGTCATAGAATTTCAAATGATACTGAAGACTGGTTTCTGCTTGTCAGATTGGATCAACAGTTTAGTGTGGAAGCCAATATTACCGCACAAATCCCTGGAGTCAAAGCAGAGAATCTCTCAGAACCAAACACACAGATCTTTAAAATGAAAATTAAACCATCTTCTGAATGATTTATTAGTTGTCTCTGGCTTTGCCTACTGATGTCAGATACTTGTGCTGGTAAAAAGCAACACACGCTCGTAAGGAAATGTCACTCTGGGTTTAATCCTCCACACTGCTGAAACGTTACTTTGGTGTCATGTCCAACATTACTTCACCCGAAGCTATTATAACTTGTATAGGGATAAAACAAATTTGTAAAATTCTGTCAATTACTCATCATCATGTGGTTCCAAAGGGGGTTGATTTTCTGTCTTCTGTGCAGCATGAAAGGCAGTTTCTTCCAACAATGCCTGAGCTGCTCTTTACCATATAAACCTTATGGTTTATACACCATATTAAAACCACACAGACTCCAAATATGAAATAAATAAATCACTATAAAAGTGGTCCATACAGCTTAGTCATAGTTTTGTGTGACGCTGCTGTTTACTGACAATCTCTGTAGGTAAAATTCAACATTTTCTGCCTCAAGACAGAATAAACATATGTGGTATAAATATAAAGTGCTGTTTCCTCTATGAGACAGCTCTATACGAGTAAAATAATAAAGATTAATATCAAACACTTTTTATCAATATCTATCTTAAGAACCTGTCTGTGCACAGAAATCAGTTTCCAGTCTGAACGGAGATATTATCCTTTGTGGAACACCATTTAACTGACTAAAATATTAATCTTTTGGATGAACAAATGTACTCTTTCCTCTTAAAAATCTATCTATCCATCCATCCTCCATCAATCTATCTATCTATCCATCCATCCTCTATCATCCATCCATCTATCTATCTATCTAGCCATCATCCATCCAACTATCCATCATCCATTCGTCAATCTATCCATCATCCATCAATCTACCCATCCATCTATCTATCTATCTAGCCATCATCCATCCAACTATCCATCATCCATTCGTCAATCTATCCATCATCCATCAATCTACCCATCCATCTATCTATCTATCTAGCCATCATCCATCCATCTACCCATCCATCCATCTATCTATCTAGCTATCCGTCAGTCTATCCATCCATCCAACTATCCATCATCCATTCGCCAATCTATCCATCATCCATCCATCCATCCATCCGTCAATCTATCCATCCATCCAACTATCCATCATCCATTCGTCAATCTATCCATCATCCATTCATCTACCCATCTACCCAGCTATCCATCCATCCATCCATCCTCTATCTATCTATCATCCATTCGTCAATCTATCCATCATCCATCCATCCATCCATCCATCCGTCAATCTATCCATCCATCCAACTATCTATCATCCATTCGTCAATCTATCCATCATCCATCCATCCATCTATCCAACTATCCATCATCCATTCGTCAATCTATCCATCATCCATCCATCTATCTATCTATCTATCTATCCGTCAATCTATCCATCCATCCAACTATGCATCATCCATTCGTCAATCTATCCATCATCCATCCATCTATCTATCTATCTATCTAGCTATCCGTCAGTCTATCCATCCATCCAACTATCCATCATCCATTCGTCAATCTATCCATCATCCATCCATCTATTTATCTATCCATCTACCCATCCATCAATCTCTCTATCTATTCATCCACCCATCAGATTTTTTTAAATTAAACAGTTTGTTGAACATTTAGACAAAACATAAAAAGAAAAAAACAAAAAGTTTGCATATCTACTTTTTTGGTGAATATCGTTTTTTTTTTGGGGGGGAATATTTTGTATTTTTTTTTAGGGTTTTATGGCTAATATAGTAAGATACAGGAGAATATAGAGCTCATACATGAGGACAATATACCAATTTTATTCTGAATTCATTCATTTATTCACCGAGCAAAAATATGCAATTTGGTGCAGTTGATATTTATATGAACACAAATATGAAATTCTGATGCTTGTGATGCTTGTAATTGTCACTCCAAATCTCCCAAATAATGTCTTACTAAGATTATATTTCAATAGTAAGATTAGTAAGATTTTAGTTTAAATTTAGCTGTATGATCATAGCTCTTTCAAAAAATATATTGCAATGCATGAGTGAGAGATGAACAAATAAACGCTCCTCAAAAGCTTTATGTTCATATTTTATACAACTTAACATGTTTTTTTTTCTAAAAATTGTCTGTATAATCAAGTACACCTGAGTTGCTTCAGTCCAATAAGTGATCATCTTAAAATATTACTAACAATAGAAAAAGTCACTCTTATGTTTAATTGATAAAAATCAGTAAAGATTTCACAGCAGAAAGAACGTGAACCCCGAGCTGAAGCAAAGTTTTCATCATGTTGATAATTAAATATGATACAGTAGGCTTTATAGGGTAATGTCATTGTGCAACTCTCTATACCTATTGCTTCTTATTCACTAAAATGCATTTACATACACCGCCGTGTGTTTCTGAGACACTGAAGAGCTGGAAACCTCGAGCAGTCAGTGAATGCAATGCTAACACACATCCAGCTCCAGATCATAACCACACACCTCCAATAATCATACAAGAACACATCCAAACACCAGACTCATTCCTCTGAGAATCGTCTAGCTGGATGAGAAGATAAAAACATGATGAGAGTATAAAGAATTAGCTTTAGCATAAAGATGCTGGTTGATGAGGATGTTTCAGCAGGTGGTTGATTTGCTCATATCATTATATATCTGATGTAGTGGATGTATAGCTAAAGAAGCGGGTCTGTTCTTGACATATGCTATTAAAATAGATCACACTCATTGTCATATATTGCTCCGTTTTAAAAGGTAATTTCTTCAACAGTGTCTGATGGACAGCAATCATCCATCAGTGCACGCTGTCTGAGGACATTCAGCAGACGGATATTGTGAGGTCCAGCAGCCCTGCAATAAAGCCATCGGTTCAGGAAGAGGTGGCTGGTGTGTAATTTGGTTTGGCAAAGGACTATGATGGAGAGATGAGAGATAAACACATGGCATCTGCTAGAGCTCAGTCACTATCAGTGCGGAGGTGAGTGGACAGAGCAAATGCTCTCGGTTCACAATAAATCAAAACACTCTTTTACTGGCTCTCTTTGGTTAACTACATTCCCTCGTCCAACATGTTTCAGGAAATAAATGGTTAAATGGCAGCTGTGGTTGCCAGAAATTCACTGTAAAAATATTTCAGGTATTACATGATGGCATGTTGGGGCCTGTATATTTCATTAAGTGACAAAATGTTACTATAACAATCTACCTGAACCACCCAAATCTGCTCTGCACCTTAAAATGTAATGACAGGTGGTACAAGAGAAAACCACATGATGAATCAGAGTTCATCGTACTGTAAGTGTCCTCTCCATAAAACACCGCCAGTGCTTGTATACAGTATATGGTGCACAGTGACACATACACAAAACTTGTAACAAATGTAAAAAGAGGTGCTCTACCAACAGAAGAGGAGGTGCAACCAAAAATCAAAAAACATATGAGCTGAACAAAGGTGCAACACTCACTCTTCAAAGTTCAAGCTTTATTAATAAAACAACATGACGTTTCGGCCGTCCAAGGCCTTCATCAGATAACAAGAGTAACAATCTCACACAGTTATGTGCAGTCTGATAATCACCAACAGGTGTGCAACTCCACTAATTCTACTGATTGAGAGGTAGTTCCTTATAAGATTAGGGAGAGAAAAAAAGAAAAATACAATTTCAAGATCAAACTTAAAAAAAAAGAAAAGAAAAAGATAATCAAAAGATACAAGCTTAGCATAAGTATCCATATAAAGAAAAAGTGCTTTTCTCAAAATCATAATTGGTGGAGGCTTTGAGGGATTTTTGCATACATCAGCCTTAAAGGGGTCATATGACGATGCTAAAAAGAACATTATTTTGTGTATTTGGTGTAATGAAATGTGTTTATGCGGTTTAAGGTTAAAAAACA
>NW_015555730.1:1395629-1404335 GCF_001515605.1 Sinocyclocheilus anshuiensis
CATCCATCCAACTATCCATCATCCATTCGTCAATCTATCCATCCATCTACCCATCCATCTATCTATCTATCCATCCATCCATCCATTCGTCAATCTATCCATCATCCATCCATCTACTCATCCTCCATCCAATCAATCAATCAATCAATCAATCCATCTAGCCATCATCCATCCATCCGTCAATCTATCCATCATCCATCCATCTATTTATCTATCCATCTACCCATCCATCAATCTCTCTATCTATTCATCCACCCATCAGATTTTTTTAAATTAAACAGTTTGTTGAACATTTAGACAAAACATAAAAAGAAAAAAACAAAAAGTTTGCATATCTACTTTTTTGGTGAATATCGTTTTTTTTTTGGGGGGGAATATTTTGTATTTTTTTTTAGGGTTTTATGGCTAATATAGTAAGATACAGGAGAATATAGAGCTCATACATGAGGACAATATACCAATTTTATTCTGAATTCATTCATTTATTCACCGAGCAAAAATATGCAATTTGGTGCAGTTGATATTTATATGAACACAAATATGAAATTCTGATGCTTGTAATGCAAATTATTGTCACTCCAAATCTCCCAAATAATGTCTTACTAAGATTATATTTCAATAGTAAGATTTAGTATAAATTAGTTTAAATTTAGCTGTATGATCATAGCTCTTTCAAAAAATATATTGCAATGCATGAGTGAGAGATGAACAAATAAACGCTCCTCAAAAGCTTTATGTTCATATTTTATACAACTTAACATGTTTTTTTTTCTAAAAATTGTCTGTATAATCAAGTACACCTGAGTTGCTTCAGTCCAATAAGTGATCATCTTAAAATATTACTAACAATAGAAAAAGTCACTCTTATGTTTAATTGATAAAAATCAGTAAAGATTTCACAGCAGAAAGAACGTGAACCACGAGCTGAAGCAAAGTTTTCATCATGTTGATAATTAAATATGATACAGTAGGCTTTATAGGGTAATGTCATTGTGCAACTCTCTATACCTATTGCTTCTTATTCACTAAAATGCATTTACATACACCGCCGTGTGTTTCTGAGACACTGAAGAGCTGGAAACCTCGAGCAGTCAGTGAATGCAATGCTAACACACATCCAGCTCCAGATCATAACCACACACCTCCAATAATCATACAAGAACACATCCAAACACCAGACTCATTCCTCTGAGAATCGTCTAGCTGGATGAGAAGATAAAAACATGATGAGAGTATAAAGAATTAGCTTTAGCATAAAGATGCTGGTTGATGAGGATGTTTCAGCAGGTGGTTGATTTGCTCATATCATTATATATCTGATGTAGTGGATGTATAGCTAAAGAAGCGGGTCTGTTCTTGACATATGCTATTAAAATAGATCACACTCATTGTCATATATTGCTCCGTTTTAAAAGGTAATTTCTTCAACAGTGTCTGATGGACAGCAATCATCCATCAGTGCACGCTGTCTGAGGACATTCAGCAGACGGATATTGTGAGGTCCAGCAGCCCTGCAATAAAGCCATCGGTTCAGGAAGAGGTGGCTGGTGTGTAATTTGGTTTGGCAAAGGACTATGATGGAGAGATGAGAGATAAACACATGGCATCTGCTAGAGCTCAGTCACTATCAGTGCGGAGGTGAGTGGACAGAGCAAATGCTCTCGGTTCACAATAAATCAAAACACTCTTTTACTGGCTCTCTTTGGTTAACTACATTCCCTCGTCCAACATGTTTCAGGAAATAAATGGTTAAATGGCAGCTGTGGTTGCCAGAAATTCACTGTAAAAATATTTCAGGTATTACATGATGGCATGTTGGGGCCTGTATATTTCATTAAGTGACAAAATGTTACTATAACAATCTACCTGAACCACCCAAATCTGCTCTGCACCTTAAAATGTAATGACAGGTGGTACAAGAGAAAACCACATGATGAATCAGAGTTCATCGTACTGTAAGTGTCCTCTCCATAAAACACCGCCAGTGCTTGTATACAGTATATGGTGCACAGTGACACATACACAAAACTTGTAACAAATGTAAAAAGAGGTGCTCTACCAACAGAAGAGGAGGTGCAACCAAAAATCAAAAAACATATGAGCTGAACAAAGGTGCAACACTCACTCTTCAAAGTTCAAGCTTTATTAATAAAACAACATGACGTTTCGGCCGTCCAAGGCCTTCATCAGATAACAAGAGTAACAATCTCACACAGTTATGTGCAGTCTGATAATCACCAACAGGTGTGCAACTCCACTAATTCTACTGATTGAGAGGTAGTTCCTTATAAGATTAGGGAGAGAAAAAAAGAAAAATACAATTTCAAGATCAAACTTAAAAAAAAAGAAAAGAAAAAGATAATCAAAAGATACAAGCTTAGCATAAGTATCCATATAAAGAAAAAGTGCTTTTCTCAAAATCATAATTGGTGGAGGCTTTGAGGGATTTTTGCATACATCAGCCTTAAAGGGGTCATATGACGATGCTAAAAAGAACATTATTTTGTGTATTTGGTGTAATGAAATGTGTTTAGGCTATTTATTTATTTTCTAATTTATTTTCTCCCTAACAGCAGAACATTAATCCTGACAGCTGCAGCAGATGGTTTTTTAGCCGTGTTACTAAATCTATAAATAACGTTATCATATACTGTATGCTGCCATTATTGTATAGCAGTATTGTCATCCCTCAAATGGCAAATAAATAAATCCTGGCCAAAATATATGTAGAATATATGCTAAATATATACTTATAACATGTATTTAAAATATATTTTGTTTAAACGGCAAAATATATTAAAACATTTTTTATTTCAATATACATATTGCTATATGGCCACAGAAGGGGGGGGGGAAACCTGAAATGCATGCTTTTGGTGTAATTTTAGCAGTGGATGGAGAACAGTGCTTCTGAATTCATAAGTCCATTGTCTTTTTTTTTTTTCCCCCAGGAAATTACAGCCGAGGGCCATTTTCACTATCTTTATGAGTGATGGTGGTGTAATTGTCTTGAAACCATTATTTCCACTCTTGGTTGTGAGAGAGCTACTGCAGAATATATTCAATGTTTCAACCATTTTATGCTCTCCCACAGCTTATCTGATCATCAGATAAACAGAGACAGAGCTGCTCTGTGGATGCTGGAGGAGAAACTCAATGAATGATGTTTCTAACAAACAAAAACCCACAAATACTTCTAAAGTTCTCAACAAGTTAATGGGTTAATGTTTGTCTACAAAACCACCACTGGCTCTGCAACCCTTTACCTAAATTCATTACTTCAGACTTATGTGCCCTCTAGAAGCTTGCATTCTGCAAGTGAACGTCGCTTTATTGTGCCATCTCAAAGAAGCACAAAATCACTTTCACAGACTTTTACATTAACTGTTCCCTCCTGGTGAATGACCTGCTCAACTCAATCAGAGCAGCTGAGTCCTTAACCATCTTCAAGAATCGGCTAAAACACATCTCTTCCATCTTTATTTGACCCTCTAACTCCAGCACTCTCTATTCTAATTCTATTCTTTAAAAAAATAAAAAATAATTGCCCCTTTTAGACTTGCACTGTATTCATTTACTGCTTGTTTTCTTTCAAAGAAACACTAACACTAGCTTCTCTATTCTTTTTGTATTCTATTTGTTTTCTTTTCTTTATTATACAATTAACAAAAAGCAAAAAAAAGGCCTCTAACACTAGCTTGCTCTATTCTTTTTCTATTCTATCTGTTTTCTTTTTATTTATTATATAATAAAAAAAAAACCTTGCTATGTGTACTGCGTTAAGCTGAGATTTGTTATAGCACTTGTGTATCATTGCTCTTTTGTTGGTTTTGATTGCTTCCATTGCCCTCATTTGTAAGTCGCTTTGGATAAGTGTCTGCTAAATGACTAAATGTAAATGTAAACTAAGTTCTCTTTCATGTCTTATTGTGCTTAAGCTGTTAAATACACACAAGTTTATGTTAAAAACACAATTTACATAAACACAGTCAGTTATGTCTGTGAAGGTAAACAACTGGGAAAGAAATCTTATGTTTACATTAGATCTGTGTATTAAGTGACAGCAGCATCTACGCTGTTAATATGACAAACAATAAAATAAAAGCAGAAAATCACTCACTGTTCTTGATTTAATCACTTCTGTAGCTTTAATAAGAAGACGATGCTTACTTGAATGCAGCTTTTAAATGCTCTAGCGTGAAGATAAACATGGAGGATTGTGTGTGGTTCACTCAGGGCGGGGGCTCTGCTAATACAACAACAGTTGTGGGCGGGGCTTGTAAAATGTGCTGTCACTTATGATTTACAGGGATAAAAATAAAAGTTTTTATCATTATAGGGCGGTTGTGTAAACACACTGCCAACACACATTTATGTTCAAACAACATGTAAAAGTGAATTTTGCATAATAGGTGCCCTTTAATATTGCAGTTTAATGGCATTTATATGAAGGTATTTTTGGTGCAAAACAACTGAGCGTCCGTGACAGTGGAACTTGTAGTTGTACAGAATAGCCACACGTGTAATAGTAAATTTGAAGTTACAGACAAAAGTTGCAAACTTGTAGATTTTTCTCTCTCTCCCACAAACACAAGTTACACCTTCTCGAATTCTTCATTGCAGGTGCACAAATCCTATTCTACGAATCACAAATGAAGAAACTCGTACGCTCACGTTTTGCTACTATTGCTGCAGTGAATATGGTGCCAAACACATTCACACACCTGTATCAAAAATGTGAAGTCACAGACAAATTTCATACATCCGCAAATCAGTATGTGAATACTTGCAATGAGATTTACACACTTGTAGAATGTTTTCTTACATATATTTTTTTCTTGGATGCTTTAATAATAACTATTGTTATTTATATATTGGCTATTCTCTACAACTACAAATTCCGCTGTCACGGATGCTCAGTTGTTTTGCACCAAAAATACCTTCATACATTTAGTCCATTACTGGACTATTTTTTTTTGCTGCTCACTTATTCACTCATTACCTCATTAAAGGAGTTGTTCACCAAAATGAACATTTACTGAAAATGTAGATATAGATGAGTTTGTTTCTTCATCAGATTTGGAGAAATGTTGCATTACCTCTCTTGTTCACCAGTGGATCCTCTGCAGTGAATGGGTGCCGTCAGAATGAGAGTCCAAACAGCTGATAAAAACATCACAATAATCCACACCACTCCAGTCCATCAATTAATGTCTTGTAAAGTGAAAAGCTGCGTGCTTGTAAGAAACTGCAGAGGATCCATTGGTGAGCAAGTGATGTACATTTCTCCAAATCTGTTTTGATGAACAAACAAACTCATCTTCATTTGAGATGACCTGAGGATTTTCATTAACTATTCCCCACATAGTATATTTGCAGTGTTGCTTTTTAATTCATTTTGAAATCAGCATCAGTTACTTCTGAATAAACCTGTGCTCATTTCAGTCTGTCTAAGAAGCCTGACCTTCAGTAAAAATCATAAACACAGACACTGGACAACAAAACATCTGCCAGGTCCTAATCGTTTCTGTTCCCTCAGAGAATTGCTGCACTGCCAGTGTACATGACAAGTGAGTCTGCCTCACCTGCCAATCAACAACACACACAAAAAAACCTATTTATTGGCTTTCTGAGCTTCATTCATAGTATTTCCCCAGTGGAAACTGGCAAACTTACATGGCAGAAAATCAGTGATGAGAAGAAGCAATTCACAGAGCTCCACTGATACAGCTGTCAGTCAAAACATAAAGCAGCTGTTTCTGCTGGACTGTGCTGACCTTTCCCACCGCACACCCCTGAGATCAGACCAGAGCAAGAGAAAGGGCTCATGCATTCTCACCACAGCTCTGAGAGCCAAACGAAGCCAGTTTCACAGCTAAACAACCAGAACATCACTTTAAAGCCTATACATCTGAATGTATGATCCTAAATGGATAAAAGTACAGATTTACCAGCTAAATGTAGCTCTCTTGCTGTTCGTTTCAAATAAAGTGAGGAAATATGTTACAGTTGCCCCAAATGTATATACGTTACTGTCTGAATGTCATTGCATTAGATCAATCAAAAAGTGTTTTTTGTCTTTTCTTTATTCATTCTACTTTTCTAAAATTAATACTTTTATTTAATAAGGATGTATTAACTTCATCAAATGTGACTGAAGATGTTTATGGTGCTACAAAACACCATATTAGATTGTTCAATGAAAATAATGTGGATGTTTAGGGTCCTTTTTGCAATTATACTTGTATGTTTCATAATTTTCTATTTTTATTGTATGTGAGTGTATGAATGGATGTATATTTGTGTGTGCGCATATGTACAGTTAGGTATATATGTATATATATATATATATATGGACACTGACACAATTTTCATAATTTTGGCTCTGTATGCCACCAGAATAGAATTAAAATGAAACAATCAAGATGAAATTATAAGCTTTAATTCAAGGGGTTGAACAAAATATAAAATGCTTAGGAATTACAACCATTTTTATACACAGTAATTTACAACAGCGTAGAACGCGGCTCAGCCAATCAGAATCAAGGACCGGAACTCTCCGTTTTATAATAAGTCATTTTAAAATAGAATAAAATTTCACAATAAATATATTTTTTATCAAATAAATGCAGTCTTAGTGAGCTTAAGAGACAAAAACATTTTTATTTTTATTTAAAAATTACCAAACTTATTTGAATATCAGTCTATATAGTGTTAACTTTTTTTTTTTTGTATGAAATTATTTGCTTAAAAAAAGTGTATTATGCTTCTTTAAAATATATGCCAATTGGCTTGATTTTTATACTGTGCCTAACTCCTTTCAAGAATAATAAAAGTTAATATTTAAGTGTGACTTAAGTGCCCAAATACTTCTGGGCCACTGAACATTATCCCTTAAGTAATTATAATACCTTACATATTAAAGCAGCGGTTAAACTGGAAGACGATTGAAGAGAGAAAAGTTGAGACTGCACATTGAGCTTTTAATTATATTCAAGCTAATATTAATTGATGACACAATTAAAAGATTAGTGGGATTATGATTATTCTGAAAAGCCCATTGAGGGATCTAATGCTTAATCTCAGGATTAATTCAGCGCCGTGTTATGAGATTTCAGCACAGCCTCGAGACGTACAGAAGAGTAGCTGTGGGATCTGTAGTGATTCACAGATGAAGATGAATCACTGAAACTAAAGCGCAGTCCTCACAGTCTGGAGTGTTTTCAGACATTTGAGAAACTCAACCCACTCGACTGCACTGTAACTCGGCATCATCAGTATTCCAGATGTGCTGCTTCACAGTAAAGCTGCGCTCACTGCACTGAAAGACTCTTTAGTGTGTTTTATTGATCGATTTCGAGCAGGTGGATTAAAGAGGATCATAGAGACAGGAGGCTTCCGGACTGATTTTCCCCTACAACACAGCGGCCAGAATCAAATCACTACTGAAGCAGCACTGCAGGCCTAATGAGCTTCAGCTAATTTTACTTCAGGGACATCCAGCAGAAACTGTCTCTTTAGCACTAGTTTTTATTAATTGTTTTCGTGTAGTCCTACCAGTTACTGTTTTTAAGAGACAAAAATACATTTAAAAAGCTAAAAAGCCACGTCCAGTTCGTTATGTCCCCCTATTTGTTTACTTTAAAATCTTCTTAATCAATGTGTATTACTCTGTACAAATCCAACTTCCATTTTGTCAGGCAACACTATTTTAAAGGTTAACTGAACGATCAAATGTGGATAAAATTGACATTACATCAAAGTCAACTTTTAGACCCTTTAGTACAGGGCTGTCCAAACTCGGTCCTGGAGGGCCGGTGTCCTGCAGAGTTTAGCCCCAACTTGCCTCAACACACCTTACTGGAAGTTTCTATGCCTAGTAAGAGCTTGATTAGCTGGTTCAGGTGTGTTTAATTAGGGTTGGAGCTAAACTCTGCAGGACACCGGCCCTCCAGGACCGAGTTTGGACAGCCCTGCTTTAGTAAAAGCAACGTAATATTAAACAGGAAAAACTTTGGATGTTTGGTGTTGAAGGTTTTGGCATAATTTGTGTTTTTCGTCAAAACATGAAGATTTATGATGTTAAATATTTGTTATTCAGAAATAATTTATGTTTTAGCTTTATGTAGAAGTTTGAAGTCATCATTACAGTGATTAGTGTTTTGATGAAGCCTAATGGACAAAAGTACAGATTTACTAGCTAAATTTAGCTCTCTCACTGTTTATCTCAAACAAAGTGAGGAAATATTTATTATAGTTGCCCCAAATGTGTTTACTTAAGCTATACTGTCTGAATGTCATTGCATTAGATCAGGGTTCCTCGATTAGTTTTCGCCGAGGGCCGAATTCTGCCAACAATACCAAGCCAAGGGCCACTGACCTATATATATATATATATATATATACATACATACAGTATATGTTATTATTATTACAATTATTATATTATTGTTGCTTTTGTTAAAATAATCACAAGATGGTCACGAGATGAATATTCAGATTTCCCCCCCAGTAGTCTGTTTTATTCAAACAATTATGAACATTTTTGCATTTAGATACAGAAGAACTTTGCCTGTTGAATATTAAAAACAAATGAACAAACAAAAAATCAACTGTTCCTGCTCATTCCCAGACTGGATCTCTTCCGTTCACTTTCCCTAATTGCAGATTCAATTATTAGATTTGTCAGTATTAATATTTTTTTTT
>NW_015555730.1:1404668-1429032 GCF_001515605.1 Sinocyclocheilus anshuiensis
AAATCTGGATCTCCATGTCTGCCATGCAAATCAACTGTTCCTGCTCATTCCCAGACTGGATCTCTTCTCTCCACTTTCCCTAATTGCAGATTCAATTATTAGATTGGTTGGATCAAACTGTAACACTGTGTGTCCCAACCAGACACGACGCGATAAAAAGTATCTTTTCCTTGTAGTTTTTGTCCTAACCACCCACCACAGCGACAGCGACACATGACAATAAGCCACATGGGATTATATTTTAGGAACGGTTTTTATTTTCTGCGACGTCGTGGCAGGAACAACATACAAAATATGACAGTGATAATCTCAGGTAATGATTATGTGCTTTATTCAATGTTAAAAGTGTCTAATGTGAGTTTGAATATTATTTTGCGTTATCTTTATAGCCACAGTGAAAGCAACAATAGATATTTTACCTCAGATCTTGAAAATAAATTAAAGCAAACTTGCGTTAAAACTGTGAACTCGCTGCGAACCAACACGTGTATTCCCTAACAAAGATATCAGTCACTCACTCAAAACTGTTCAGTCCATTCACATTTGAATCATCTATTTTCCGTGTCCACTTTTCTTTTCTACACACTCACCATGTTTTTGCGGTCACATCGTATCTACACTGGACACGACAAAGCATTGCAAATAATTTGAACGTTGTGTCAGTACGTTATAAATAGAACGAATCAGCATGTATTTTATTGCGTCGCGTCCGGTGTAGACACGATGTAAGTTATGACTTTCTGATGCTGCGTTTGAATTTTCATGCCACATTATTTGAGATTAGCGCGGGCCAAACTTTTTTCTCTCACGGGATGTGGCCCGCGGGCCACCTATTGAGGAACCCTGCATTAGATCAATCAAAAAGTGATGCATTTTGTCTTTCTTTATACATTCTACTTTTTTCAATAAGGATGCATTAACTAGATCAAAAATGAAAGTAAAGATGTTTATAATGTTACAAAAGATTTATATTTTATTTAATTTCTATGTATTCTATTTCAAATAAATGCTGTTCTATTCATCTAAAAATCTGAAAATTCAGGTTTGCAGCACAAATAAATAATTTTTTAATATATTACAACAACAGATAGTAATTTTAGATTCTAATAATATTTCATTTAATTAATATTAATATTTCAATTAATATTTATTAACTTCTATTACATTTCTGATCAAATAAATGCAGTCTTGGTGAGCATAAGAGTCAAACAAACTTTTTTGGTCAAAACATGAGGATTTATGATAAATATTGCGTTATTCATTAGTAATTGATGTTTTAGCTCTATGTAGATGTTTCAGTTGTCACCATTATAGTGATTAGTGTTTTGCTGAAGTTTCTTCTATTTCAGTAAGCATATACTACATTTGTTTAGGTGTGTATAAACATAGTTACTCCATATACGCTTTTCAGTTTCCTAAACAAATTGATACAGAATTTAGACACTTCTGTTCTACATCTCTATTGTGTACTAGAGCCCGACCGATATATCGTTTTGCCGATATTATCGGCCGATATGAGCCTGTCGCTGATATATCGGTATCGGCAAATATGCCGCCGATATTAATTTTTTTTACAGAACATATAACGCAGATAAAATGCTTGAAATGGTGTAATTACTTAGTTTGTCCAGCAGAGCATGCTCCATTGTTTGCTACTGGCGACCTGGATGAAACGCTTTAAAGCTTAGTCTATGGAAATCCATTGAAACTTTGAACGGCCATATCTCCGTAACGGCGCGGCGAATCCGCACCAAATTCGGGGATCCCTTCAGCTCGAGGAACCCTCTTGAACGCGAATCGAGTGTACGTCTAGAGGCCCGCTTTCGAATGAGGGTCGATAGCCCCCGGGGTTAGGGGTGGTTAAATTCGCGGTGTGAATTTATATTGTATTTATTTACAGAGGTACATTATGTCACACTTTACACTTCTCTAGTAAGTTTCGTCGGAGTGTGTAAAGACAGTAGCGCAAATCTGTGAATGAATGTTCCGAAGTGAAATAAACTTCAAAGAAATAAAGTTGAACTGGTACTGTACTATAATACACACAAAGAATATCGGTCGATATATAGATATCTGCCTTTTTTTTACTCCCTAATATCGGTATCGGCCCCAAAAAAAAACATCGGTCGGGCTCCATTGTGTACAGTAGTGTTTGTGATCAGCTTAAAATGTAAGATTAATGCACTTAAATCCACAAGTTACAGTATTTTTTTTTTTTTAGAACGTAAGTTTGCATAAGTTTTTTTTTTTTCAATATGTTGAGTATATTGAAGCTGGCTGCCTCAAGTTTTTTTTTTTGTTTTCTTAACTTTATAGCATTGTCAATCTGTGCTATTGATTTATTTATTTATTTTAACACAATACATTGCATTCAACAATACAAAAAAACCCCTCAAAGTACTGGTTTATAAAACAAATCTTTATTCAATGAAAAGCATTTTCTTCGTCAAGTATGAAATAGAATATACAAATACTTTACATTGTTGAAAACAACACAACAACAATGAAAGTGAAAAAAATCCATCAGTCAAAAACAACACGAGAGATGAGGTGCACAAACCTCTGAGAAACTGAGTTAGATCAGCTCGACACAAGAAAACCAGCTTGAACCAGTGAATTCATGAAACTGGTCTTAGACAGGTAGTCTTGATGCCCACGGGTCCAGATCTGATTAGTGTGTACAGTGATGGTTCAGGGTGGCGCGAGAGCCAACCAAACACCCGGTTTAATGCTGCCACAGTGTTCACTTATCAGCACCTGAAGCCAAATGAAGATGACGATACCTGTACGCTGACATCAGAGTAAAAGGTGGCATTTAATTGTCATCTTAGGAGCAGAAAAGACCACAAGTATCAATTTGTAGGTAGTTACAGAAACAGTTCACACAAACATGACAAGTCTGTTATCATTTACTAGCACATGTTGTTCCAAAGTGTAATTTTCTTTCTTTTGCGAAACACTAAAGACGACGCAGAATGTCCGAGCAGCTCTTTTATCTACAACAAAAGTTGGATTTATAACATCAAACTCCAAGATGAACAAAGGCATTAAAAGTGGCCCATGTGATTCATAAGCGTCTTTCAAAGTATTTAGAAGCAATATGATATCATTGCGTGAGGAGCAAACTGATAATCTTTCACTCCACCAAGCTCTAAAAAGCCATATGGACTATTAAAACAATGCATTGATATCATTAATATCTATTGTCTTGTTACCAAATTTCATGTCAAACTTGCATCAAAAGCCCTAAATTTGAAGTAAACAATGACTTTCCTGTATTTTCCTCACATAAAGCTTTTTCAGAAGACATGAAATATGGACATACAAGTCATATGGATCACTTCTATGGTGTTAAATTTGGACTGTGGCAGCTCAGACATTCTACTTAATATCTCATTATACGTTTCTTGGTTTGCAATGAGTGAGTAAATGATGACAGAACTTTACAAGTAATTTTTGTGAACTACTCCTTTAATATCGTAACAAATCAGTCGCAAACCATAATGGTGTAAGTCAAATCGTCTGTTGCAAGTGTATTACTGATTTTACATTTCACGTTCTTATCAGCTCTTCACATAGCAGTTGTGAGGTTTTTTGGTAATAGTGGCTGTGGGCGTGTCTAAAGGTTGCTGGTATTCTGGGATTGGTGCAGCACAGTGTCAGTCACACACAGGGGCGTCAACAGCACAGGGCGACGCACAAAACCAAAGGAAAGAGACGACACTGGACACATTCGGACGTCTGATTTCTACTGCTGGTGAGGACCACAAACCCCTCCGAAAGTCTTCTGAGGGGTCCATGAGCAGAGCTCTTCAGACTCTTTGGCATTCATTACCAATTAGTTGAAATATTTAATTTAATTTACAATTATATAAAAATTAATTTTGGAACAGAAACTAAGTAAAACATCAGACACAGAGGCTCTACTTCCCACACCGCTATGTACTCTAAGTAAATTCACAATAAAATGACTTTGTGTTGGACTTATCCTACTAAAACTCTATCTGTACATATCTATCTACTTTGTAAACCCCTTTGTTTTATTCTCACACACTCGCAGACACACACACACACATTTACTTGCGCTGTATAACAGCAACACGAATGCATGTTTCATCTCTGGTACCTTATGAGAACACAGAATAGTTCATATGCATCGTCGTCCAATCAGCTCACATGAAATCATTTAGCTCCGCCTCCAGCGCAGCAGCCATCTCATCAGCCTCCGAGCTGCTGCCCTCCTCATCCTCATTGGAGTCTTTACTGGAGCCACCATCATCATCATCATCATCGTCGTCGTCGTTATCTTCTCTGGCCTCCTCCAGTTTTCTTTTGTGGCCCCTAAAGATAGAAACACAGAGGCGTCGGTCAGTGATGCTCGTTAGTCAAAGAAGTTTGGAGAGAAAAGCTCATTGGTTCAAAGCGGTCTGGTTGCCGGGGTTACGTATGGCAGTGTTGAGTGTTGTTGATAGTTGATTGGTTGCAACACTCTGTCATGGTTTGCAGGCTGCTGGTTCGCATGCCACCATCTCCACCTGCGTCTGACAGGCACCAGGAGCCTGAAGCACCACAAAACAAAAAATGCCATCCTAACTTCGATGGCACTCTCTGAGAATAGGAACAAACTGGTGGCTAAGTATGCTTGCTTAAGACCAATAAAAGAACAAATCTCATGTTCTTTGGAGTGAGAACTATTAAATGCTCAATTAACTATTATCTATCATAACATTAACAGAGAAGTAGCTAGTAGTAAAATAAGCCCCCCTTAATGGTATGTTAGTGTCCTTGTTACACATTACTTGTAGTTGTTGTAAAACAAAGATTATTGGAGTATGTTTTACTACAAAATACTATTCAGTCTTTCTACTTAAAAATGTCATGTTCAATTCAATGTTATTTACCATTTCTTTGTTATTAACTGTGAAATTTACAAACCACTACACCATTGTTTTTTTCTCAATGTAGGGATTTTCTAATCTGTTGAACTGAATTTATTGTAGAAAAACGTTTTAATTAACAACCAAAAAAATTTCACTTTGGCAGTGGCCCACATTTTTACTCAACTCACTAATGAAACGATTGTGAAATTAAGGGAGTGATATCTTTTGGACCTTTCTACAGCATGACGGGAAGACTATGGTGTTATGTTTGTGCCAAAACAGTAGACGGACAAAGGTATTGTACAAATCAGTCAGACACTTTTTTGGCACAATTGGAACACCATATTAGACAAGTAAATAATCTCATTCCATTTTTTTCAATTTTTACACAAATTCTAGGGGTTACATAAACATCAAGCTTAACCATTTAACCCTGTTAAGTTACATTAATTCAAATTTAAATTTTTAAACATTTATTTCATATTTAAAAATAATGACCTCACACAACCCAGAGTTTTTCATCTGTATTCAGACATTTCATTATAAAATAAAATAAAAGAAGTTAATTATCACAAACCCCAAGATGGTGATCACGACCCTAACAACATACTGTAGATTGGTATGAATTAATTATTGAATTGCCTACTTAGACTGCCTTAAAACTTTTGATAAGAAAATACAATCAAATGCTGATTAAAATGAATCCAAATGAAAACTGCATCCACATTACAGTCATAAATACTAATATTAGTCTGCAATAAGCTCTCTATTTACAGTTCTCTCATCCAGCAGAACATAATTAATCATAAATGTTCAATGACTGTTCAATGTCGCAATTGACCAATTATAATCAAACATTACAGAACAGGCAAATAGTTTGACTTCCTGAGGTAGACAAACAATATTTTCTGAAGGTTAAGAAGCTTTTTTCAATCATCACTTGTTGAAAAAGAACTGGACTTGCAAGAAGGTGCTATTGATGGATGGATTAGATGAAGGATTCAATGAAGGAGACAGTATTCTACCACTAATAATAAAAATACCAAAATTCAAATGTCATGCTCACAGCAGAACTGCACTTCTAAAACCCCTCTTTCACAAAACAGCCCTCTACGAACACCTTGGCAACTGAATCGCCATTGGCTAGTAAATTTTTTTGTTTACTCGCCAGACTGATAAATATATACATACACATATACATATATACACACACACACACACACACACACTGAAAAACAGCACAGATCGCTTGGCGGAGAGTGAAACTCTGAAGCGCTCAGTCAGAGTGTTCGGCGAGTGAAAATATATCTGAGCTAAACTTATACTTAGCCTCCAACTCACACACCGGCGAGTAAAATCTGAGAATTTATTAGCAATTGGCTAATATTAGACATAATTTAGTCGCCAGAGTGAAGATTTAGTCGCATATGCGAGTGATTAACTCGCAATGTAGAGGGTTGCAAAACATAGACTTATGAAAGAAAATATGGATGGGGCACTGAAGAGAGAGCACATCATCTCTCATAAATCTGTATTTCTGTTGAAGCGCTTCTGACAGTAAGATGATGCAACACACTGTCCTACTCATAGCCGCTGTGCATGAATACTGCTCCCATAAACACAGAATCCTGAACAGAAGATTCATTTAAAATCTGATGCCCTACTCATTGGGCAAAAAATTCAGTTTAATGCTAATTAATTAAAAGGTTGAGCCCATCAGTCACTGCTCTGCACTAGAAGAACATGCACTACCATTAAAAAGTTTGGGGTCAGTAAGTAAAATTAATGAATTCCTTTATTTAGCAGCAATGATGCATTAAATTGATCAAATCTGAAGGTAAAGACATTTCTAATGTTACAAAAGCTTTGTTTCAGAAAAAGCTGTTCTTTTGAACTTTCCATTCATCGAAGATGAAAAAATTAAAAGCAGCACAACTGTTTTCATTACTGATAATAATCAGAAATGTTTATTGAGCAGTAAATCAGCATATTAGAATGATTTCTGAAGAATCATGTGACACTGAAGACTGGAGTAATGATGCTGGAAATACAGCTTTGATCACAGGAGTACATTTAAAAATATATTCAAATAGAAAAGTTATTTGAAATAATATTTAGTAATGTTACTAAATAGTAATATTATTTCACAAAATAAGTTTTTACTGTTTACCGACCCTGAACTTTTTGAACATGTATAAAAAAAAAAAAAAAAAGAAATTAAACCTGTATAACTTCTTTAGAGAATATTTAATACAGATTTTTTTCATACAAAGAAAGCATATGATTTGTGCGCATTATTAAGTCTTCTGAAGTCATACGATACCTTTTTTGTGAGGAACAGACTGAAATATAAGTAATTATTTGTTAAAAATCTTTGCTTTCAACTTCAGTCTGTCCGTCACACAAAGCCATGACTTGACATCAGAAGACTTGAAATAAAGAGCACAAATCAGAGAGAAACATTTATGCTACTTTTATGGCGCTTTTGTGTTTCATGGCAGAAAGAATTGAATACAGGTTTGGAAAGACTGAATACATTTTCATTTGCAGGCGAACTATTCCATTAACGCACCCTGCAGTAACATGTGTAGGAACATTAGCTTCACATACATAAAAAGCCAATCAAATTGACACTGACAAACATACACAACTACCTTGTAAGCAAGTTTTGTAGAAGTCAGACATAATAATGCTCTGCCGGAGGTAAATAAGCGCCAGCTGTCATTAGATGTGCTGACAGTACAGACAGCTGCTTTGATCACTGGACAGTATGTGTGTCTCACATTTAGTGTAATGATGAATCCACTACCACCTGCTGATAAAGAACCAGCCCGACTACATGAATAAAAGATAAAAGCAAAGGAAGGACAGAAAATAGAAAACATTAGGAAAGAAAGTCAACCTGACAATACGGGGGAAATGAGGCTCAGTGTTGTTCACATCATTTCTGTCTGTGTCCATGCACCTAGGATAATTAGAAGAAATACAAACAGGAAGTTTGTCTCTCAAAGTTCTGGAAGCTCTTTGAGCATTGCAGTACTATCATGTAAGTTCACTGTGCATGTACACAAACTGCAGACTTTAGTTTAACGGTGATTACACCACACAGTCTTACATCTTCAATCAAACCACAGACCAAAGCACAGCACTGTTATTCAGACTGCCACTATTCCCCTTTCTTTATGTGATATTTAATACGAGAAAATCTGAAATCAGATTTAACTCAGAGAATAAAGAAGAATATGAAGTTAGGGATAAAACAGAGGTGCAAATTACACATGGGAGCTCCTCGTCAAGGTTATCATCTATTATGAAAGTGAAAACTAGCCAACAAAAATAACTACATTAACTAAATAGAAAAAAGAGAACGAAACGAAAAGTGGGGTTTTAACATTAAATAGAATTACATAAAAATGACTTTAGTTGTCATATTTTCAATCAGTGCTAGACAGTCTTGATATCTATAAGAAAAATTAAATGGCCTCAAACGCAAATTAATACATTTGGAAAGTTTTGCAAATCCAGTTTATTTGGTTGAGTTTAGCTTTGATTTTTTTTTTAATGTAATGCACTTTGTAGTGTCACAAGCAAATGAAAAGCAAAAATGAAAACTAAAACTATACCAAAACATTAAAAAATATTCACAAATTAAAATCAACTTACGCCCCAATAAAACTACACTGATAGCCAAAACACACAATTAAATAAAAATTAAAATGTAGTAAAATTATAATATCCATTCCCGTACATTAGGCTGCTTAAAAATGTGGGAGAACGCATTATAAATCACAGATTTAATCGTTTTTAATTATTCTCTTGCTTAGCACAAAACTAAAAGTAAATTGACCGAGGTATGAAGCCTACGCATAATTTTACTTCATGCACATACACATAAACATAGTTCAATACACACGCATTATATTTCACATATAACGTGGTAGTGTAATTATGCTGGGATATGCACACGGACGGACAGTCTCTTTGGCAATGCCAGAAATGTATTAACACCTCTGAAGTACTCATTGTAGCAGGTTTGCAAACATGACTTTTAACATATACATAAACATGTACAACTCCTGGAGGAGCTTTAGATTTTGAAAAATCTCATTTATATGTTTGGCAGACGCTTTTATCCAAAGCGACTTGTGTTGCATTAAAAGCATACATTTAATCAGTTCATGTATTCCCTGGGAATCAAACCCATTACATTGGCGTTGCTAGCGCCACACTCTGCTGTTTGAACTACAGAAATGCTTAAACAGAAATAGCCAAAAATTGTATTTTTTGTGCAATTATGATGAAATCACGACCCCATAACAGACAGTGCTTGGAAAAAGACAAATCATTGTTTCTGTTGACAACTCCACAAAAATCACAACTGAACTCTGACCAAAAGCAAAACCAAACGTTTGCATGAAACCTCATCTTCAGAATGCAAAGAAATGCTGTATTGTTGATTTGTCTGGAGAGCTTTCTGACAACAGCTCAACACTCACCCAGCGACGGCTGTCTGTGACCCCGCTGACTCAACAACACCTCACAGCACACGTCTGAAAATAATATGCATGCTTGAGACGCCTCAACAAAGAGCACCTTCTCCGTTGGGAATAGGGATATGCCGGTATCAAATTTTCATGTTGTGATTAATTGCTAATGCTTTTATCACGGTATACGGTATTATCACGATATTGAAATTTAGTTTTAAAAAAGTGCTCTCATAATACAGTATAACAGGTTTAATAACTTTTTTTCTAAAAGTAACAAAAATAACTGAACATTTAAATGCAATAAAGCAATACAGAAAAATGTATAAAGTTAAAAGTTTTACACAGATAAAGTGCAAAAGAACTATAAAGACCAATAGGCATCACTTTACAATAAGACCTCATTAGTTAACCTTAGTTAATGCATTAACATTCACAATGAGCAATAGCTACATTTGCTACAGAAGTTATTAATCTTTGTTTAAAAAATACAAGTCTTAGTTCTTGTTAGCTCATTAAATAACACAGTTGCAACTTTCGATTTTAACAACCTGTTATTAAATATTGGAATACCTAAGATTAATGAATGTCTCGTCCGCGCTTGTTTACATCAGAGTGCACATGCGTCTTTCACGCAGCATACAGCGGTGTTGTGCATTTTGACCAGTTTATGGGAAAAGTATTCTTAAAATGCATTCAAAATTCTGAATAACTATAATGAATAATTCTGAATAATAATATATAATTATTCACGGTATTTAGAAGTGCCCACGATAACAATATCGTGCATAGTCATTACCGTGATACACCGCATTACCAATACCGGCACATGTCTAGTTGGGAATAGTGCTGTCAGGCTGGAAAACTAGCGGGACACATGGAGGGCTTCTTTTCAAACCGCAAATAGACTCGTCGCTAATGGCACAGCGGCAAAACAGAACAAAAGAAGGAATATCCCTATTTCTTACGTTCTGTCTCACTCCCTCAGTCTCTCACTGTCTACAAGAAACAGATTACATAAGCACAAAGGCTGTGAGAATGAGAGAATGGGAGGAGGATGTGACTGCAGAAACTCGGCCGGCTCAGAGTTTGTTCCCTCTGAATGCACCTGAAAGATTTAAACAGGACAAACCCCTCATAGCTGAGAGAAAGGCAACTAGAGGGCAACAGGGAGAAATACTGAAAATACAGAAAGAACAAAAGCACAACATCATGTCTTGCCCTCATGTCGTTCCAAACCTGTATTTCCTTTCTTCTGTGGAACTCAGAAAATGATTCATGGGAAACTGAAGAAAGAAAATCATACAGATGAGTGAACGATGACAGAAATGTGCTATCCTTTTAAAGCCACAAAAGAGGCATTCAATCAACCCTGGAGGTTTAATGATGTGTGCTCGATTGAACCCACAAGGCTTCGTTCTCATACGGCCGTGTGTTAAGCACCATGATGGGCAGTATTGATTGAAGACGATGGGGGTAACTGATGGTTGTACATGCATGTAGTAGACAGCACAGGTCAATAAGTGTCATGTTTTGTCCTGAGGCATCCTCAAGAATCAGTGTGAAGATGAGGTCAGGACGGGTGAATGAGGCATGAATGCTTGCAGTTGGCATTCAGAAGATCGTTTCAGACATCATGGAGTTTGTTTACTGTAGCATTCCCAAAGACAGACCGCACACATTTAAGTACTGTGACCCATCAATTACTTGGGAAAAAGACTAAGCTTCTGTTGGCATCGCAGCTTGAACTGAAAAATTGAAAGAGAGATTGTGTAAACTAAGCACATCTCAAAAAAAAAAATCTCAAAAGCATCATCGCTGCAGCAGTCTTTCCTCATCTGTGAGCACTGGACACTTCAAGAGGCTGGAGAAAACCCAGCAAAATGACTGCTTGTAATGTTTATGTTAGTTTTAAAGGTGCAATAGGTGATTGTCTTCAGAAACATTTTTTGTTATGCTGGTTGAAATTCTCTTCACATCACGATAGCAATCATTAAGTTAAGTGGTCTATATGTATTTATCTGTATTTATATATTCTGTGGAAGGCGTAGGACCAAGAAATGTTCATCCAATTAAACCGCTCGGTCCGAGCGTTTTAATTGGCTTTCCTACCTGCCTGTCAACGTATGTATTAGCATTCCTCTGCGCACCGGGTTCGCGCAGACAGGGTACGTCATCAGCACGTTCACGCACGCTGTGCAGACAGAGCGAGAATGGCAAACAAATATCAACAACCCGATCTTCCTTCCTGGTATTGTAGTACTTTTAAAGATTTCTCACCGGTGAATGACACATGATGTAGCCCAGCGGTTAATCCAGTCCTCGCGCCAGCTCGTTAGAAGTGAGCTACGTCTCATTCCTTATGTGGCTTTAGGAAAAAAGAAAGAAGCTTCACTTGCCTTTAAACATGAAAAAGCATAAATTTTAAAGACTCAAGTGCCAAGTTTGGTCTTGGATTATTAAAAAAGGGATTTCATTCCCCAAAGTAAAATATCTAAAATAGTGCTGCTGTTGTAAAACATTTAAAAAATGTTAATTATGGTGCTCTTTAACAGTCTGCTGCATATCCCATGGTGTTCCCGAACTGAGCTCAGTTCAGACTAATAATTAATTAATGAAAGCTGATGATGAGCACTTTTGAAGACTTCATTCTGTCCCGTTTCTGAACAAAGCCATCAGCGTGAAGAGGCAGGGGAGGAATGAGTGTATACTTTAGCTGATAATTGAGTTAATATGGCGACTGGGGCCTTTTCACAGCTAAGCAGCCAAAATGAATGGCCATGAATGTGTGTACACATACACAGAAAAACACATAAGTATGGAGAGACAACAACTTTTCATCTCTCCTCCCACGGCATGCTCTAATTGGCACTCAGGGACCGAATCCACGCTACGACGCCACACATTTATGTTGCAGGAAACACATCTGTGAATCTGCAATCCACATGCAATCGAAAGTGAGACATCTGTTGTCTGTATGCATTTGTATGCAACAGCATGATATTATATGTATTGTTGATGAGCGATAATTGCTGGTGTTTGCCAAGGCAAGCTTCATGCTTACTACTGCTCATACTTACAGATCCTGACATTAGACCTTATTAGAGAGAGGTGTGCTGTGAGTAAACTATCAGACTTAAGGATTTTAATATCCTTAAACTTTAGTCAATATTTCATCATATCTTGCCATGTTTCATTCTTGTTACTGTCAACAGTATGTTTTAATAAAAAGCATTTAATCATCATCAATATGTCCATTTTTGTCTTGTCTAGAGCTTTCACTATTGATTATTTTGGTGATTAATCGAGTTATAAGCCGATTATTTCGACGATTAATCGAGTAAACTGATTTTTTGTATGTATAGTAAGTGATAAAAATAGACCCACGTGAACAATAGCCTTTAAAATGACTTAAATACATATATAACAATAGGAAAATAATAACTCGATCAATAACGTATCGAAGAGTACTTTCTCAAAAGTACTCATATGGTTCTTTTGAACAATACTGTTAAAACAATGTAATAGTATATGCATTAACATCATGCAAATTAGTCAAATCATTTAAATTTGAAACAATTATTTGTAATGATAAGTGTAATAATGATTGGATGAACTTCTAATTTTTATTTATTCTTGGTCAAACTCCATAAAAGTCCTATAACTCAGTCGATTAATCAATTAACTTGGTTGACTTCTTTACGACAGAAATTCTATAGTGACTGTAATTTCTTGAACATCAAACTTGTGGACACAAAGCCACGCAATCTTAAAGCCGGGATTGGACAATTTTTTTTAAAATCACCAATGAACCGCATACTTCATATTTAGAAACATACCGATATATTCATACATTTACTTGTAAAAAAAAAGAGAGTTTTAATTAATGCCTACTTTCCACTATTGTATAAACGCTGGATGGTAGAAAACTGTAATAATGCAAATATGGAATTTTGATGTATTTCTATGAAACATGGGTCATGGACGTCTGTGGAATGCGTCACTTGTAGTATAACCTGATACACATTTTTTTAAAAAATCCAAGTACTTGAATTTAGTTGAGTAATTGTGACAGCCTTGTCTTGAGTTTTTTTGAAGGAAATCGTTGGAAGGAAAATAAAAACACTTTTTCATTAATAATTTGACAAGATTTAACACTAACTTGTAAACTGGCAACCTAAATAGCAATGCCCTGGCAACCATGCAAGCACTGCAGTTTCGAACAGGCAAAACACTGATATTTTCTTCAGAAAACATAAAAACTAGAATTATGCAAAGGTTCAAAGGATAATTTGTTCTTCTAAACCAGTTCTTGAAGCATCAATCAGCTCCATTCATATTAAAATCTCATCTGGCTCAGTCACCAATGGCTTCAACTTCCAGGAAAAAGTAGCCAGCTATTCTTCATAGACTGAAAATATCAGCGTTAGCCTGGAGATGAAGGTTGCCATAGAGATAATGTGTACAACATGACGGATACTTTTCCTGGAATCAATCACAGAATTTTCTGTAAGCACAGCAGGAGAAAGGGTCAAAGACACGAGGGCTCTTTACTCACACACATCAACCCTGTTTCACTAGCACCCAGCAAGCAAACTCAAAACCACCACCACCACCATCCACCTTCTCACTCAGGTATCAACCTGGAGATCCAGGAAGTTGAAGTGAGAGCAGAACACCCAGAGATCTGCTTGGTTTCTTGCGGTGGTTCAGCGGCAGGGCTGATGGACTGTGCTGTGGTTAACCAGGGTCTCTGAGATCATTAAAACCCTAAGCAGACAGGCTGCCTCGCCGTAGTCTGAGTGATGAGATCTTTATGGAGAACAGTGCTCTCGCTCTCTCATTGGGAGGTTCTAAATCCAGGGCTGCGCTCATGACTTTCTCCTGCCCTGAGGACACAGGATCAGGAATTTCCTGTAGCTGCCATCTTGGCCATGTCAGAAGAGGGATATTACTGATGGGAAGCAAAGGGAAATGGCAGTGTTTGGTGCTCCGGGGAAATGACGCCTCTGATCACTGAACAGCCCTTCATGAGGCGAGTCCTGCCCTCAGGCATCTGCCAGCCGATGCTCAGAGAGGATCTCCCCGGGTTTAACATGGCCAGTGTTTGAGAGGAGGACACAGGCCTAACAGCTCCTCATGGCTGTCCCATTTACAAATCTCTCCCGAAAAACATGAACAACTTTTTTCATGGTCCAAGATTCATGAAAAATTATTTGAATGTACCAAAGACAGAAGCTCTGATTGGTGACCATTTCTTTCAGGTTTTCAGAATTATTAAGCTTTTATACACACACACACACACACACACACACACACACACACACACTATATAACATTTAAATATATTAATTTAAACAAATTTTTTTCGTTATACAAGAAAACCCATAAAACAACCAAGATTATTTCTACAATAAAACAACAACTAATATTAGTATTTAAATAATTAATATTTATTTGCTTTTACCAGATATGCATGTCATTAATCCTTAAACAAAAATTTCAAATGTTCCATTTTGTATTTTTCCCCATTTTTTAAACAGCAACTATAACTATTACATGTAGACTAGTTCTGGCTAGTTCTTTTCATGTTGTATAGTTCACATAAATAGTCCTGCAGTGTATCATTTTACATAAATTGTAACTTTTTACATTAATTTTAACACACACACACACACACACACACACACACACTTAAAAACATGTGGACACAATGCTGACTAATTCTTTTCAAGTTCCCAACTTAAGCAATTTTTCATAGTTCACATATGATACTGTGGTGAAGTGTTTTATATAATTTTTAACTAAAATATATTTTACATTCTAAAATATTATAAATATATTAATTTGAACTACAATTAAATAATTAAACAAATTGTTTTTATATATTATACAATAAAACAAATATACAATGGCCAACATTTGAAAAAAAAAAAAAAAAAAATTTGTCAGGATTGATGGCATGAATAGCTGGTAAAAATCTTAAAACGTATACATATTAATGCTCTTATTTTTTTGTGGAAATAATTCATTTTTTTAATAAGAACTATACACAATATTACAAGAGGAGCTAATTCCTTATAACGGAACCATTTACTGTTCAATAAAATCTGACTGTATGGGTAAAAAAAATCTGATTGTATTGTAAAACATTATCATGATATTTAAAGAATTTAAAAAAATTATAGATGAAAATATTATATAGTACAATATATAATATATTATTAATGTATAAAAAGTTTTTAAAATTCTTTTAATATGAAGTCATAAAATGGCTCAGGTTCCTCCTTCAATGCAAGTCTGAGATTTTTTTCTCTGAATTTTAACGTAGTAGTTATGATTAGGTCTGTTTAAATGAGAAACTGTAATATTGATGCAGGTTTAAAAAAAATAGCATGACAATAGTATATCATGTCATACTGTAGGAGAGTGCTGTGACCTGTCAACAGCCAGCATCTTAATGGCACTAGCAGTGAAATTCATTTCATTCTCTCAGAGGATCAAAAACAAGGTGGGCTGGTTGATTTAATTAATCAGCATCCCACATGCACACAGTTACAGCGCTGCAGTACGCTAAAACACATAATTCAATCTGCTCCCTGCTCTTTGTTGAAACAGCAGTCACATCAGTAATATGCTTAGAAACAGGAAGACTGAACTAATTTAATGTGGCGCAGAGACGACTCCTAAGAGCACTATGAAGACATGAGGAAGTCCTTTCACTCTAACCGCAACAAAAACAAAGACGTGCGAAGAAAATCAAACTAATAACAGCCCACAGCATTGTTTGTGCAGCTCTGTACGCTAACGTTAATTAATGAAAATTTGATCCTTTTCATGCTTAGAGAATAATCTACCCAATTAGTAGATAGAAAAGGACTATTTTCCCCACTCAATATTTGGTTGGCACATTAATGTCATGTGCTAATAGTTACTACTTTAGCTATACTGTATGACTGTTCCTTCTTTCTTGTCTTCTAATGTCACTACCCATTTTATGCTTTTATGAGTTTTTTAACAACTTAGTTTATTGTCTAATAATTTATATGCAGAACTGATTTATTTTAATTATTACTTATGACATAACTAATAATTTGACTTCAATAACAACATTATGTATATAAATATTTTATTATTAAACAATGATGATCTATTAATAATAAACTAATTTGTGTATTTTCATGATCATTAATATTAACAACAATAAAAATGATTATTAAATATAAATAGTTCTACTATTATTAATAATAACTAGGGATGCACCGATACCGATCTCCTGTACTCGTACTCGTTAAAATGCCCCGATACCAAACGCCGATATCGGGACATACCTTTCTATCAAAGTTATCTAACATTATCAAGCTGAATTTCTTCTGACACAGTTTAACTCTGAGTTCTTGTCATATTTTATTACCATTTTCTAAACTATAGCGAATAAACTGTGATAATGTGAGAAATGTTGAAGGTGTCTGAATAAATGTTGGTTTGACTGTATCTATTTGATAAATGAAGTTAACCAACTAACATTATACATACTCTTTTGGTTTCTGTACCCAATATTTAAAAAATGTACAAATGCAATAAAAATATTGGTATCGGTACTCGGTATCGGCAAGTACCAAAAATAAAAGTATCGGTATCGGGCGAGTACTGGAAAAAGTGGTATCGGTGCATCCCTAATAATAACAACAATAATGACAATTGTAACAATTTATTAAAAGTAAATAACTCCTTTTGTATGCAATATCTCTTTGAAGTTCTGTGAACATGAACTGTGTTATAATAATTGTCTTTATTAAAAGCATTAATAATAATTACAATAATAATGATTTATTAATTTGGAATCTGCATTTTTGTGTGTAATTTCTACCTGATGTCTATCTGGGAATAGTGAACTGTGGGTTAAATCATTACAGTTATACAATTACAATTAATAATATCATTATTAACAACAACAACAATTTATTAATCATAAATTTGGAATTCTCATATTTGTTTGTAATGTAATATGTTTGTATTAATAAATCACAAATTATAATAATTTCTTTATCCTTAATATAATTAATAACACCACCTTGCATCATATTTTCTGAATTAAATTTAATATTAATTATATTTAATAATAATTAAAAAATTAATTTCTTACTCATTTTTGGGGTGTTGATTCCAAAAATATTGCCTGCTTTGCTCTACAGAACTTCACACTTTCTAACAAAACATGATGTGCATTCTGTAGCATTTTTTGCTTTCGACGAGCATTTGTAAACTGAAAGAAGTCTTGTATTAGCCCTTAATCAGCTGCCAAAAAGACATGATTTCTGTCTTCCTCTGAGCCAGATTACAACGATTTTCACAAGCATGAATGATTCTGATTTCAAGGTTAGAATTATGGCCAATCACAGAAGAAAATGCAAACATGAGCCAGATGTTCTCTACTACATCTGTGGGTGTTTTACTACATCCAATCAGCAACAGAAAAACCGTATACGATGGAAAGTTTTTATTGATAGCTTTTGAACTCAGCATTATCAATATTAGGCCTTCTTTATAACAACAATTTATTCAAATGAAATTATAAATTGCCATTTTTGGATGCAACATCTTTTTGATATTCTGTGATCGGTGGACAGTGTGGTCTGAGACTGAACGGGTACACTGTAACACAAATTCCGTAAAATTTACAGTACAAAACCGGCAGCTGTGGTTGCCAGAATTTTACCGTAAGAAATACGGCAGCAACATTTTATGTTTTAAACTTAAATTTACCTTTAAATACCGTAATTTCATTAACTGATATAATGTTAATATACCAACCTATTGAAGTACTGAAATCTGTTTTGTACCTTTGTAATACATTGATAACCACCAAAGCAGGTGGTGATGAAAGTCACATTATGAACCAAAGCCCATCACAAGCAGCTTTTAAATATGAACATACATAGAAGGTGGACAGTGTCATTCACACAAACACTAAACACCATCATGGTAACATTTACATTTAGTCATTTTGCAGACGCTTTTATCCAAAGCGACTTACAATTTGGGGATACATAAAGCGATTCTTCTTAAAGAGGCAAACAGATACAGGAAGTGCTTGTAATACCACGTTTCTAGACATTGTTCAAATAAGTACAAGCTAGAAAGAGAAGTAATAAATAAAGAGAGAGAATTTTTTTTATATGTTTTTATAATGATGATGATGAAGTCAAGTCGCTTATGCAATAAACATGAATTTAACAACATTAGATGTAATATACAACCCTAATGTACAAAACTGATAAGAAAAAACTAAGAAGAAACAGTTATTTCAACAAAAAAACATCAAATTTGAAATGAAACGCAGGGAATTCTGGGAATGTCAATTTACGGTTATTTACTGTAAATTATACGTTCTTTTTCACTTCCAAAAACGGTATACTACCGTAAAATTACTTGTAATGGCCAATACAGTTTTTCACCGTATATAGTAGGGGAACTTACCGTTAACCATTTAACAGGTTTCTACTGTAGCATTTATACAGTTTTTTACCGTTAAATTCACAGTCATTTTTTACAGTGTAGCGAGGCGTACTGTACAGAGAAAAATGCTGCTCTGTGCTTTTTATTTCCACTGGAGCCGCTTAAGACCAGGAGATTTAATGATGAGAGCATCAGGTCCATTCCCACTGGGAGAAGAAATCAATCCTGCCGTCAGATGACTGAACAACATGAGCACTGAGAGGACAGTAGAATTGAATTCAACTCGCAAACAGCTAAAGAAAGCAGATTTGTATATTTTCTGTAGGTTTTAGCTCCAGTTCCAAATGTGGATTATAATATGAAATATGTAAAACAGACAGATAAGTAGAAGTAACAGAGAAAAGAAACAATCAACTACTCTTAACATCATCACTGCTGGTAACATTTTGAATGCTGAACATTCTAACAGATCTAAACAGTTCTGAACATTCTCTTATTCTAAAACAAATCAAATGAAATGAAAGCAGAGCACGTCACATGCAAGAAAGCTAATTTAAAGTGAGGATGAGGGGCATCATGGTACACATTAGTGTCTATAACCAGAACTAGTGCGTTAACATCACTGTCCACTCAAACGACTGTCATAGCTTTCAAAGCGCTCACTTTAGAGTGAGAGAACAGACTTTAGTTACGCAGTGGAGTCAATTAACTTTTTAGAGCTTTTCATTTAAACAGACAGTTCTGCAGCGGACGCTAGCCTCTTGCCTTTAGAGCACTGATGCACCACTAATGGAGTGTCTCAGTGCTACACAAGAGCTGATAAAAGCCTACCGCTGTTTTCCTTTTGGTAAACAACATTTATAGTCAGTAGCGTGAAACCCGCTCAAGTAAGAAGAGAATCAAAAGCTCTAATGAATCTCTTCTGCAGCATAAATCACTGAGAAGTGAGCAAGAGCAGGTCAGTTTATTTAGCATCTGTGTACTGTGTTAAGTACACCGTCTCAGCCTGTTATCTGTGTATTATAGGACTTGATGTAGGATGTAGTTTTTATTCCCTCAGTTCTTATTCAGAATCTATTATTAAATCTAAAATAAAAGAGTATATGAATAACTATGAAATAAATAAATTAATAGAATGATTTATTATTTTGGATTCAATTGAAGTTTCAAAAGTCATCTTTTAACTAGTGGTCGACCGATATTGGTTTTTGACAGCCGATGCCGATATCTTGGAAAGCAGGGTGGCCGATATAAAGCCGATATAATTTTATTAAATATTTAAGAAATTTGAAATCATTTGAAAATGGGTTAAAAAATAAATATGTAAAATAAACATGCTTATACTTTAAATGTCAAAGTATTTTTCACAAATAAACAAATATTTAATACAAATATATAAAAAAAAAAAAAAGGAAGTAAACACTGTAACCAACAGGGCACTCAGTATTCTGGGAAGTTTGTGTGCATTGGGAATCAAATTTTTTAAAATAAAGCCAAGGTAACACTCATTTTACATACAGCACACAGTGAAAATGACATTAATATGACATTGGACAAAAACATGAAGCCAGCATAATTTGAAATCACGAGTTTAAAGTTTGTCGATCGCGCGTCTCCAGTGAAGCTGAACTCTCCTCCTGTCTGCATTCAATTCTCACGGACCGACCATCACGCAGAGAACGTGCGATCATGCAGGATACAAATGCACACTTCACAAGATCTCACAGCTGGATTCGACTAAGTTTGCAAGGTTTTTGAAATTAGATGTTCATTAGTCATTCAAAGATTTGTTTAAATTATATAATTGCATATTTGCTGAATGCTGACGGCAAACGAGAAAGTATCATGTTTGCCTTTCTATTACTAACAATATAAAAGCAATCGTTATAATACTTTTTTGTATACATTTTAATTCCTTTGTTTAACAGTTCTATCTGATTATTAGACAGACTTCTATCCGTGGACAGAACTGTTAACGATGACTGCGAACAAGAGGGAGAATGTGAGCACTGTGTGTTCAGGCGCTGGCGTTCTTAGCGCCGTCAAAATAAAAGTCCCGCCACGAACGCATCGGCCAAACAGAAAAACTTAATAGCCGATGCCGATATTTGAAAAATACCAAATATCAGCCTTGGTGATATATCGGTCGACCACTACTTTTAACCCTAAATATTTCTCCATAGGCATTTAAAAAACAGTGAAAAAAGAAGAGTGTTTAAGCTTTGAACCAAACATTCTGACATTTGATTTAATGTATTTAAGAAAATAAAAAAATATATATAATAATGAAATTATAATAATACAATAAAAAGATTGGTAACACCTTATTTAAACCCTTTATGTATAATGCATTATAAAGATATTCATAATGTATTTGTTGTAATACATTATATCTTTTCATAAATAATTGTAACCAAAGTTAAAATGCATAATAATATTGGGCGATTTGTTTGTCATCTGTTTTAATGCAATACTATTTCTAAAGGTAAAACAATGATGAATAGATCATGAATAAATCATGTTTGTTAAGTTAACAGATTAAAGGCTGGAATACACTACATGACTTTTAAAGTCAAAGTCTAGCTTATTTGTACTGTATAGTGCTTTTCACAATAAACATTGTTTCCAAGCAGCTTTACAGAAAATTTGAACATTATTTTTTATTATGTTCATGTTATAATATGTTATGTTTTAGAGTGCAGTACAGAGTATATACAGTGTATACTGCTCTGCGCAAGTATACTGTATTGTATGCAGATAAAGTTAGACATAATTATATATCAAACTCTATATAAATAGCTGGCAGATAATTTAGTTGTGACAAAATAAAAAAAATCAGGCAGTTGAGATTTACTGTAACAGCAAATCTGAACAAATTTTACTTTGACTTGGGTTATTACAAATGCACAACATCTCCTTTTTAAAATTCATGTGTCCTCGTAATCTATAATCAAAAAGATTACCTTTCCCTCCCTCTCACAAGAAGAGGCTTCAAGTACAATGCATTCCCTCCAATAACCTGTCCTTCACAAAAGATCACAACTCCCAATGGAGAAAATCAAGTCCCAGCCATTTGAGAAACCATTTCATTTGGATGCAAGTCGCAACAGGGAAGAAAATACGATCATAACTTCAGTTTTATGCTGACTCTAAAACTTAAAAGTCAATGACAGTAACTGCCATCAAAGTGTCCAAAATTTAGAGCCAAGCCCATCCTGTTTAATTCCTATTTTACAGCATGTTATGCAGTGGCTTACTGGTGATGTAATGACCATTCAGTTTTATATCCTGTTTAATGTCAAGAGAAAAAGAGAGCACGAATTTAATGGATACCAATAATTACGTAATGTAAATAGAGCCCTGGAGGGAATGAATCTGGGAAGCTCTCTTGAGAATTGCCTTCATCTGGACCCATGCAATGCTAACAGCAATCCTCCGCAATAGCGTGCCTGTGCCAGATGATATGAATGGCTACAGCCTGAGGAAGAGAACGCATAAGAGAGAAAAAGAGAAAGCGAGAGCTCTAATCACACACACACCGCTGCTATCTCTCCTCAGCACAGGAGAAGGAGAACATCACTTGGAGACTGATGCCACTACATTCACAAGGAAGAAACGGCACATTTAAGAAAACTTTGGACATGTAAGACAAGATCCAAATTTGAATAATCTTTCTCTGAACAGCAAAATGCAAAAGGCCTGTTTCTTTACAAAGACACTGTTGGAATATTCATGAAGTGGGTGTCAATTTTATGCACCGTCCTCGTTTTGTCGTTCAAATGCAGGCCGTCTCCACAGGAGCCTGAGTCATACACAGCACGATATCTGCAGAGGACTCCATGTCAAATTTAAGACCTTTTTTTTTTAAACCAGCTGCACAAGCAAAGTTAATATTATATAACATATTGGACTTGCTGATGCAATAATAATGTGTTAAAAGAAAATCAATAACCAGTTTGTGTCAATACTCATAAAATCTATAAATTTAATGTGTTAAATAATGTTTAGTCTTTCCTTCCTGTGAGCTACAAGATTTTATGTTGACTTAAATCCCAAATACGGTTTGTGTAACCAAAATTCCAATAATAACAAGAAAGTATAACATTTTTTTTTGCATAATGCAAGACCTTTAATTATAAACAAGCCAGAAATACATTGAGACTCTAACTTTGAAATGTCTATCCTATTCTACTCCCAGCTACTCAATCTAAAAAATACAACCATCAATATAAACACCATAAAGTAAACCCTCTATAAAATACATCAACAGTAGACTATAACCAATAGCTTGACATAAATGTATGGTATTCACTGATCGTGAACTGCTCTGAAAAGGTGAATGTGCAACAAGTAACACAATTATTCCATTTAGTACGTACTGTGATCTTGTTTCTTCTGTCACCAAATTCAAGACCTCTTAAATGATAATTAAGACTTTCATTACACAACGTTTAAGATATTCTCCATTTAAGATTTTTCTGTCCTTAAAGGGATAGTTCACCAAAAAGTGAAAATTACCCCATGATTTACTCACCCTCAAGCCATCGTAGGTGTGACTTCCTTATTTCAGATGAATACAATCAGAGTTGTATTAAAAACTGTGTCATGATTTTTATTTCTGGGTAAACTATATCCTTAAAGGGTTAGTTCACTCAAAAATGAAAATAAGCCTGTGTTTAACTCACCCTCAAGGCATCCTAGGTGTATATGACTTTTTTCTTTCAGACGAATCCAACCGGAGTTATATTAAAAACCTGGCTATTCCAAGCGTTATCATTGCAGTGGGCGGGGGTTTCTGTTCAACAGTCCAAAACATGTAAAATAAAGCGCACACATCCATAATAAAACGTCCCTCATACGGCTCTGGGGGGGTGAATAAAGGCCTCCTGTAGTGAATCCATGCGTTTTTGTAAGAAAAATATCTATATTACAAACGCAATAAACACTTCTCTCTCACTTCATCTAACTGTCATAAGCGGAAGGCATTCCGGCGGATGACTTAGTACGTTGGCGTAGCATGATTAGTGATGAACGCGGAGAGAGAACAAAACAAAACAAAACGCTGGTCATGAATTAGAAGTACAAACCGTGGTTTTTTAAAGAAAAATGTCGGAGGATTTCGATATAAGCCAAGAGGAGACTGGTTTTCCTTTGCTAGAGTAAGGAAACTTTGCTTCCTTTGCTCCTGTAAATAAACTCACAAGACTAGCATATCTCACAGGCGCGTGTGCAATGCAATAGCCCTACGTCATCCGCGCACAACAGATACCGGAAGTGAGAGAAAAGTGTTTATTACATTTGAAATATGGATATTTTTCTTACAAAAACGCATGGATTAGCTACAGGAGGCCTTTATTTATGCCCCGGAACCGTGTGAGGCACATTTTATTATTGATGCGCATGCTTTATTTAGAGTGTTTTGGACTGTTAAACAGAAACACGCGCCCACTACAATGATTGAGCTTAGAAGAGCCAGGACCATTTTTAATATAACTCCGACTGGATTCGTCTGAAAGAAGAAAGTCATATACACCTAAGATG
>NW_015555730.1:1429429-1429949 GCF_001515605.1 Sinocyclocheilus anshuiensis
AGTGAATCGTGGTCGAGATTTTGAAGCACAAAAAAGTGCATCCATTCATTATTAAAAAGTGCTCCACACAGCTCTGGGGGGTAAATTAATGCCTTCTGAAGTGAAGCGATGCATTTGTGTAAGAAAAATATTCATATTTAAAACTTAAGAAACCGTAATCTCTAGCTTCCGGTAATACACACGTTCACGAGAGAGTGGCGTTCCAGCGGATGACGTAGGACTATGTATGCTAGTCTCAACCAAGTTTTGTTTACAGCAAAGGAAAACCAGTCTCCTCTTGGTAAAAATATCTATATTACAAACGCAATAAACACTTCTCTCTCACTTCATCTAACTGTCATAAGCGGAAGGCATTCCGGCGGATGACTTAGTACGTTGGCGTAGCATGATTAGTGATGAACGCGGAGAGAGAACAAAACAAAACAAAACGCTGGTCATGAATTAGAAGTACAAACCGTGGTTTTTTAAAGAAAAATGTCGGAGGATTTCGATATAAGCCAAGAGGAGACTGGTTTTCCTT
>NW_015555730.1:1430558-1432580 GCF_001515605.1 Sinocyclocheilus anshuiensis
TAAAAATGAAAATTATCCCATGATTTACTCACCCTCAAGCCATCCTAGGTGTATATGACTTTTTTCTTTCAGATGAATACAATCACAGTCCTGGCTCTTCCCAGCTTTATAATGGCAGTGAGTGGGGGTGGGTGGAATCCTCCAACATTTTTCTTTACAAATCCTCGTTTTTTACTTCTAATTCGTGACCAGTGTTTTGTTTTGCGCTCTTCTCTGCACTTCTGCATTCGTCGCTTACGCTACGTCCAACGTCATCCGCTGGAACACCTCTCTCTCGTGAACGTGCGTACGACAGTTAGCAGAAGCTTGAGATTACAGGTTATAAAGGTATAAATATAGATATTTTTCTTACAGAAACGCATCGCTTCACTTCAGAAGGCTTAAATAAACTCACAAGACTAGCATATCTCACAGGCGCGTGTGCAATGCAATAGCCCTACGTCATCCGCGCACAACAGATACCGGAAGTGAGAGAAAAGTGTTTATTACATTTGAAATATGGATATTTTTCTTACAAAAACGCATGGATTCGCTACAGGTGGCCTTTATTCATGCCCCGGAGCCATGTGGCACATTTTATTATGGATGTGTGTGCTTTATTTGACGACTTGTGGACTGTTCAACAGAAACACCCGCCCACTACAATGATAACACTTGGAATAGCCAGGACAATTTTTAATACAACTCCGATTGGATTCGTCTGAAAGAAGAAAGTCATATACACCTAGGATGCCTTGAGGGTGAGTAAAACACAGGCTAATTTTAATTTTTTTGGTGAACTAACCCTTTAAATTCACTAAAACTGAATTTCAAGACTTTTTCAGGACCTGCAGAGACCCTGACAAACACAAAACCATCTTAAACACTGATCACATCCGGTGTATAATGCTATCATTTCATATTTCAACTGCTTTTTGTTCAAGCACAATTTTGTCTTTACATATTCAGGTTTATGTGGATATTGCATTAAAAAACTTAAAAACCTGTGAAGTTCACTGCTTGTTCACTCACTCTGATACTTAGCTGCACTTTTCAAGCATTTCTTACACTGCACTCCATTCCTCATCCTCAGTAATGTTTATTCCTCAGCACTAACTCTGGCCTCCATCAACAAATATGGCCTCATCACCCATCACGCCACGCCGTCTGTCACCCAGCGGCTGATTGATTTTCTCATGAACGCGGCATCTATCACCTGACGCGGCCTCAAGCACATTCACAAGCTCTGTCTGTACAGAACAGCACAACACACCAATTCTGACTCCATCTGCTGAGATCTGCTCCAATTCCACTTTCTGCTCTTTTCAAAACTTTATTAGCCTGGTTTGGCATTATTTTAGGATATTAATGAGCAGGACTGATTCAAAATGTTAAGGCACAGGGGAATGAACTCAAGCAATGTCCCATTTCAAATATAAATCTAGGCCCTTTTTCTCCACTAATGAGCACATTATGACTCCTAAATGTGTTAAAATGCTCTATGAAAAACACTAGACTAAATACATAAACGCTGACAGGATGGACACAACCATTCAGAAGTTTCGGTTGGTGAGTGTATGACAGGTGAGTGAGTGAGATTGACATGACTGTTGTCACTGCAGGAGGACAGTCTAACATCCCAGCACAGGAGACGAGAAGTGACATGTGGACAGACTGGACCAAATACTTGAGCAGCTCCATCAGTGAGGAGATCCAGCTGGACCTGTGACAGCTGAGTGCCTGCTGCTCCACAGCCACACATAAACACACCCACAACACCTGATAACAAGCCACGGATTACATGCAAAAGAGAAATATGAATGTGCTTCAGTCAGGAATGTGCTAAACATGAACGTTTTCAAAATCAACTTGTCTGTGGGTAGTCTGAACAAAGAGTTGACTAGTCTGTCTTCATGTCATATATAATTACGCTGGGTTATGGACATGCTCATCAAATGTGATGAGACATTTCGGTAACACTTTATTTTAAGGAGTCCTTGTTACACGTTACATGTACTTACTATTATAATAACAATTAATTAT
>NW_015555730.1:1432881-1434957 GCF_001515605.1 Sinocyclocheilus anshuiensis
TAGACAAAATAAGAATAGAAAAAAAAAGCTAGACAAATAAAATACTGAGATGCACCAATATTAAAATTCTGGCCAATAGCAATAAACTGATCATTTCTGCGTATGACAGGCAACTGGTAAATGGCTGATTTTGAAATTCTGCATTATGTTGTTTTATATAATTGTCAATAATAATAATCATCATCATCCTGTTGGGATTATGTAATTTTGTAGGTTCCCTCGATGAAAAATCAATATGGTATTTTAACTGACCTTTGGACAACTGCAGAAAATAAGGTCTGTAACCAACAAAAGCTTATGATTAATAATCTTCACAAATAAACAACTTCCATGAATTTTGAAGCCTTAATTAAAAAAACTAAACGTACACTATAAACAAACTACACTACAGTTGCAGTTTGGTGTATCATTTAACCACTTGTTAACAACCACCTTTTTAAAGATAAAAGCTCAAATAAAGTAAAATCACAAGGGTGTACTACTAACGTATTTTATGCCGTAGAGTAAAACGTGAAAATATTTTGAGCGCGTGTTCACCACAGATCTTATTTCAGGCATTCAACCAAAAACCATTGACTTCAGGACGATGGAACCAGAAGTGCTCAAATGCAACTTGTATCTGGGTTTTTTGGACTCATTCCTGCAACACTCTATAATATTAATAATTATAAAGGAAATAGGTGAGTACAATTAAAGTTTCTAATATCAATGTAATGCTCATTAACAGATAAATGGCTGATGTTAAAATTCTATACTATTTTGTTTTATATTATTATCCATAATAATAGAAAATGAGCAAGTACAATTAAATATCCAATATCAACTGATACAGATAAATTACAAATCTCTAATATCAGCCAATAATGATGTGGTACCAATAAATTGTGCAGTCGTAGTTTTTACATTATTTTTAACTTCATACTTGCTGTTAGAACATAATGCTTATGGTAAGATGCTAAGATGATAGCAAGACGCAAGATGTGAGGTAAAAGGGCTGAATTTAGAGGCACAACTTCTTCCAGAAGGTTTTAGCATGCTAGCAAGCACAAAACATATTCAACATAAGTGCTTCTAGCTATGAAAGCACGATTTTGTGCAGTGGTAGGGTTCTGTAATTCAAAATGCAAGGTAAGTTGCATTTTTAGTATCACCCAGTAGTCACCCACATTAACTTTTCTTTGGTCAGTTGTCTTGTAGGTCAACTACTTTTGGGTAAAGCACCAATTTAAAGTGAAACTTGTTTCACTAGTTAATCTGAATAACACACCTGGTTTAACGGCACAGAGGAATCAATACTTTTTTTATTCCGCAACAAATTAAAATGTCACATCTGTTTCAGAGATGGAACAGATGCGATTCATTCATTGCTGGTGTAACGCGCCACACTTGGTGAGAACGCCATGTTTGCATCAAGACAACAGAGATTAACTAAAAAGAAAGAAAAAAATAATAGGCATATTATGGAAAGTTGTAAAACGATTTGGCAAACATATTTCATCACCAAATCAGACTTTGGTGCTTTGATGGCTGAATCTGACATGACTAGCAGCAGATTGTCAGTCGCCTGGAGAATCTTGCTGCATCATTACTGCGCTGACAGACATGCATGAAATCACAATGTCAATATTCATTAGAGGAAAAAAACAATGAGCGCCATCCTGGGAAATATCAGCAGGTGTGTGAGAGCGTTTGCTGTTGTGTCTGTGCGATCGGTGTAAAACCCCCTGCTGTACACGAGTAACAGAAGACAAATTACACATGAACGTTTGAGAGCCAAACGGCTGGTAGGAGGTCCGTGTGTAATGTTTAACAGTTTGTAAAACCATATACCGTATATTAACGATATTCATCTAGACCAGTGTTTCCCAACCGGGGTGCCGTCTGTCGAGAGCAGGGGTGCCGTGTAAAAAAATAAAGTTTGAAATCAAGCTACCTCATGCTACTGCAACAAAATTACCCCACTGTAAAATAAAATAAAAACACTGAGTGAGCAAAAATTTGTGAGATAGCTAGTTATAATGGTAATTAAATAATGTTTACATATGTATAAAAGCCTACATTAAAATCTGTCATATA
>NW_015555730.1:1435226-1444497 GCF_001515605.1 Sinocyclocheilus anshuiensis
TCGCCAATAATTAGAGATGCACTGAAATTCCGGCTGCCGAAAATTAGTTCACCGCTCAGGATTCACTTTCACATGGTGTGACGCTCTGCATATTATCCCGCACACTATGTGTGTGCGGTCCCCGCTCAGTCTCTCCACTCGTATACCGTTCATGCGAATCGGAACAGCAAAGTCCGCCCAAACTAATAAAAGGTTGGGAAACACTGATCTAGACCCTCTAAGCAACAAAGTGGACCAGGCTTTCTGTGAACGATAAGTCTTTGTCTCTCTCGTTGATCTGCGCTCTGATCCATCGGCCCAAAATGAGCTCAGGTTAATATTTTATATCAGAGTGGGAGTCACGGGACCTTCATTATACACAACCTTCAGAGAGCACGTCTGTCAGCTGCTGGCTCAGGAACGTGCGTGTAATGATCTGGAGGGAACTCAGCCTCTCCTCCAACCAAGGCCAATCCTCATCATTTATGCTGAATTCCAGATTCCCATCTAGCACAGAATTCCCAATGCACGGGAGATGAATCCCCATTGATTCTGCCAGCGGCTGTTTGCGTGACTGAGGAAGACAAAGCAGTCATGGAAAGGGGGAAAACGAGAAGTCGACGGAGCTCTTCAGAGGTTTTGATCTTTGTTCAGAGCCGCAGGTTTTTGCCCTGTAGCAGCTGCATCTGTCAGCACAAATGTAGTACAAGTTTCCCCAGAGAATAAACCACCAGAGGCTGTGCTAAAAACAATCACTATTCCTCACTTTGATGAGCTGAAAATGTTCTGTCATGCTCTATTTTCACCCATCATTATTTTAATTTTCCTGAAAATTATATAACTTCACACTACCATTGGGCTGGTAAGAATTTTTAATGTTTAATGATTTTGATAGAAGTCTCACCAAGGCTGCATTTATTTGATAAAAAATACAGTAAAACAGTAATATTGTGAAATAATATTACAGTTTAATATAACTGTGTTCTATTTTAATTTGACATTTTAATTAATTTCTGTGATGGCCAAGCCAAATTTGAGCAGCTATTACGCCAGTCATCAGTGTCACATGATCCTTCAGAAATCACTCCAATATGATAATTAATAATTATTCTAATATTATTATGAATTGTAATTGTTGCTCATTACTAATAAGAATTCTTAGTTTTATCAATGTTGAAAACTTCATGTTGATGCTTATTGTTTTTGTGAAAACCATGATATTTTTTGATGAACAAAGTTCAAAAGAACGGCATTTATTTGACATTGAAATAAATATTGTGAAATAAACCGTTTAAAATAACTGTTTGAATATGTGTTAAAATGTAATTTATTGCTGTGATCAAAGCTGAATTTTAATTTAAAATTTTTTTTTATTTAAAACATTTCATTTAATTAATTTAGTTAAAATAATTACATTTCCATTTAATTAATTTCTTTATTTCAGTGTTAGTACAGTTTTATTTCTAGTAATTTTAGTGCCTTAACTTAAACATATTTCAGTTAGTTGCCAAGACAACATTTCTAAATTTTGTTTAAAGTTTTTTATTTTAATAAAAAAAAAACACATTAATTTTAGTTTTAGTTCATGTTATAAATGTCTTTACTGTCATTTTTCATCAATTTCATGCATCCATGTTGAATAAAAGTATCAATCAATCTGACCCCAAACTTCTGAACGGTAGCATATGGCATTATGTACATTTCATCTTAGCATACACAACATTAGCATTTTCAATAATTAAAAATGATACATCTGACATAGTCTACATATCATGGATGCATAATATATCAGTAGCATATCAGTTACTAGCTGATATTGGATATTTGTGTATTTCCCTTTTTACATGTAAATTACCTCTGTTGTCATCTACTACTCACCTAATTCATTTTTAATAACACAAATAATTTAATTTAACAAACCTCGGAATGAATATCCATTTTCATACAGTACATTACATTGTGATGCCTAAATTCACTTGTAGCATTTTGTATTTATTTAGACAAAACAGTACTAAATTATCATTCTGACAATTAGCTCACATGATATAGTGAATATCTCATGAATTAGTTTTCTCGTGGGTTTTCCTCCCTAAATCCTCAATCACATCTCTCTCTCTCTCCTCGTCTCCTTTCATGGAGAGCTTTAAAACTTTATTTTCTCTACATTTCTTCACTTCTAAATGCTATCAGGATTCAGGAGCATGTCTGGGAATCAGGACCCCTTGACTGTGTATTGCTCTGGGCTCCGTTCCTTTTTAAAATGTAGAATTTGTTCTGAGATCCTCTGAACCCATAACTTCACCCGACTAGCTACAGCCCTGAACTGTATTACCATATTCTACAGTGGGAATGTTTCTAGAGAAATTCAACAGACCAAATACCTCACTGTTTATCTGTCAAAATGATGCATTTTGAATTACAAATGTTTGTAACATTGGGTAAATGGAGATTTTCGTGTTAACTCAACCTCTGTATGCCATAATATTGTAAATGAGAAACAAGAAACACTACACCTCTGGCCATATTGCTCATTTCCTCTATTAATAATGGGTCTTGTTCGGTCAGATTACTCCAGTTGAGCTTGTGTAAGTAAATAAACCTTTTATTAAAAATGGAGACATATATTACACATTACTTTCTGTGTATACGTGATATGTTAATACAGGTAATCTGTCATAGGCCAGAGAACTTTCTTCTTCAGCGAAATGACAGAAACACAGGCCTAATTAACCCCAGGTCGAGCGTGTAAATTGGTTGATGTATTCTTCTCTCGCAATTTCAAGGCAGGAGGAAGTTCTTCTGAAGTGAAGGACTACAATGCTGCTATCTCAGCAGGGGTGGGAGGAAGTCACTCTCTTGTTTCATGTCCTCTATGGGCTTCAAGCTGAGGAGCTTGACAGAGGTTTAATCGTATTAAACCATTACCCCACTGCTGAGAGCGCCTCCATGCAGCCTGCATTCAGCCTCCTACCAGTTATGGAATTATTTCACCCAACAATTTTACTATATATTTAATTTTAGTGGTGTTTAAGGCATGTATCATTATGCTATTGCTCATAGTTAGGGATTAGTGTTTTAGGGAGGGAAAAAAAAATCACATGTGATTTTTCTGATAAAGTGGTTGCTTTCAGTGGTTGTTTGAAGGGCTACACAATTTGGCCAAAAATTGTAAATATATATATTTATATGGCTATAAAATAATAATTATATTTTTATGATGACATTATTAAAAACTGGCCATTAGTAATGCACATAAAGATTTAGATTTAAATAAACCTGAAATTCAGTTTTCACGTAGCCAAAAAACGAAACCAATACTAACGTTTATTTAATAATAAATGAATTAATCACATATATTTAATAAATTAACATTAAAGGGGTCATATGATGCGATTTCAAGTTTTCCTTTCTCTTTGGAGTGTTACAAGCCATTCGTGAATAGATAAGATCCCTAAAGTTGCAAAGACTAAAGTCTCAAACCCAAAGAGATATTCTTTATAAAAGTTAAGACTCGTCCACACCCTCCTAAAACGCCTCGTTTAAACGCCCCCACATGTCTAAGTCACGATGTGGGAAGATTTGCATAACACCGCCCAAATGTTCACGCAAAGAAAGAAGGCGTAACTTTTATTCTTGCTGTAGTATTGTTGCCGACGCCACCATGTCGTGGAGACACTGTGTTTCGTTGTGAAAGCGGAACTACTTTGTTTGGCCTTCCAAAAGAGGACACAACTAGACATCAGTGGTTAAGTTGTATTTACAACACTGTTCCAGAACAGTTCAACCCAAATAGTCAGATGTGAGCAATTTTATGGAAGACAAGGACTGTTTCCTGAACCTGGGAGAGTAGCCTACAATGCCGGTGTTCTGACAAATAATGCTGACTCACAGCCTGTAAGTATGTTTTCGCATATAAACATTAAATTGTACACATCAGATTTTTGAACAATATAATTTTGTTTCTACTCCAATTCCTTGTTGTAACAAACATTTACAATGTAATGAATATATTTAGCAAAATGCTCCTCTCTAGAGTTGATTTTTTTCTAGCTAAATGGACATTGAATGGCTTTCCTGAGGTAAATGTAACATTATATTTAGAAGCTACGTTTATTGATGTCTTTCGGTGGTTTGAAACACTGATTGAACGATTACCTGAGACATTATACATTTCAGTAAGTTGTAATGTTTCTTTCAACACCTTCTGTTGTTCATTAATGTTTATTTCATGCTGTAACTTGTAGTAAAGAGGAATTTCATAAAACTGACAGAATTTGAAAGCTCAGTTAGTTTCATATCAAAAAACTAACAAAGCACAAAGCTTATCACAATTATTGGATGGCAGGCACACTACAAATAATATATAATGAAGTTTTCTTCATGCATCAACTGAAAACAGCATAGATTTTGATTCACTAAAATGAAGATAGATTAAAAACAAGAAATCAATATACACAGCTGACATTTTACCTGTTATAGCTTATCCATGTTGCGTGCATGAATTAGACACTGACGCAGTCAAAAAATAAAAATTAAATGTGACTGTTTCATTGAATAATTTCAACCCTGAATAAAATTAAATTTAAATGATTATTTTCGGTTGCCGTAATTTTGGAGCATCACTCATTCACTCTAGCATACTCGTAACTGCCAACAACACTAGCATCAAGACAGTAAGTTCTGCACAGGCTACCACTTCACGTCTCTGTTTATGTATATATGAAAAAAAAAATTGTTTTTGTTTTTCAGTTTTGCTGAAATTGTCTTTTTTCTGTAGATTGCATCTGAACACCTGACCCTTTGAAGCATGGTCGAGAGGTATTGATTTGCACATTACAGGCTGCGGGAGGAATTGAGCGCAAGCTTGTGCAACAATAAAAAGCTGCATGAACATGTATCTCTCAAGAAAAAGCCTTCACGGTAGCAAGAACTTAATATATAACCCTCAGAGCCTCTGCAACGTCCTGATCCCAGAAATCCTGCAGGACACACATGCGGTGTAAGGATTATAACGACTCCAAACGATGATGAAAAGAGCATTTAATGTAGAGTAATTGGAGGTTTGCTCAAAACTGCTTTAGATAATAAAAGCGGCAGATTACAGGGGAAAAAGATTAGACTGCTAATATACAAGAAAGATGAGATTTCAGAGCACAACAACAGGGAGAATGTATGAGGGAGGACTTTGTCTAATCATGCTAATTAAGAAGCATGCAAAGTGGGACCTACAATCGTCTTTTAAACTGGATCTTTTATTGCCCTTCGGGTTTGTGAATGCGGGCAGAGCCTGAGGTGTCGAGATACACACATTTAACTCTACAGGAGATATCTGGCTCTTTGGAGGGCTGGAAATGCAGCATAAACTAGTTAAATGAATATTATCTAACCAGCTTTATCACTATTCTTCATGAACATGAAATGCTTGCAAACAACATTAAAAACTAGGGCTGTGCGATATGGACAGAAAAAAAATCTATCGCGATTTCTTTGATCAATTTTGCGATTTCGATTTTAATCACGATTTTGACACACACAGACATGCTTTACAGTCATTAATGCATTCAGTGTGAATTTGAAACATAGCGAATAATACGCTGTCACTTTAATTCAGCGCTTACAGCACAGCAGAAATAGACTCAGTGCGGAAACGATCACAGCATGACTGCTGCAGACTAGGGTTGGGTATCGATTGGGTTTTTTACGATACCGGTGCCAAACGGCGTTGCCTCAGATGTTGAACTAGATTTGTTGCACCAAGTTCACGTGTACTCCGTCTGCAGTGCGTATACAGTATGTGTATGCGGTGCAGAAGCAGCACGGACTCATTTTGCGTTTTTACTGTATCTCTGTCAATCACTCTGATTTTTAGTTAAAATTAGTGAATTGACTGAGTGCTCTCTGTCACTGTCTTTAATCAGTTCTGTGAATTACTGTATGGTATGCCACATGCACTGTAATATGTTTTATATTAAATATTACATTTTCAAATGAAAATAGCAATATGATCGTTTTATAAAGTATGCGTTCATATGTGTTAAGGGCTAGATTTCCGCTGGAGGAAACAGCTGTGGTGTTTCCTCATGTTGTGTTTGTGGTAAACAGCCGCGGATCAGGATCAAACTTAATTTGCTGTAAAGTTGCTTTGCAATGATTTGTATCGTGAAAAGCGCTGTACAAATAAACTTGACTTGACTTGGTGTGATGAGCGATTAAGAAATCACGCAAGCTCAAATCGCGATTTTATGACGATTTCGATTAATCGCACAGCCCTAATTAAAACTAATGTTAATTTATTTAAAAATTAATTACAAGCAGTAACAATTCATTTCTTGCAAGGTTTTGTTGTATCTGACACCCTCAGTGTCTCATCTTGAATTGGTCAATGCAGTGGCATTCAGACTTGAGAGAGTAAAAAAACAAGGAAGCAATGGACAGAAATAAAAACATGTTTGAGAAACGTGATTTACAACACTTCAGTACTTCCCTCTACAGACAGATGGAGGAAACCAAAATTATATTAGCTGCAGTAAATTACACGGCTGTCAGACAGCATGAGAGAGGATAAAATAGGAAGCCAGTATGTGTTTAAGTATCACAAACAACACGAGTCTGACAGTATCGGAGAGGAAGAGGCAGGAAACAGCGCTGCTATAGAAACACAGAGTGGCTGTGTGTACAGACAGTGTGAAAAATGAAGACATCATAACTGAGGTCAACAACTGTCACATGACTGACAGCTGAAGGTGATGTGACCTTCAAAACATCAGCTGTTAAATCAACCCAGCATGCACTTCACATCTAAAACACACTCAAACATACTGGCAACTCAGCTTTTAACAGAAGATTTTTCTGTAGGCAATAAATTATTTCCATGGATTTCAACTAAATCATTCGCTCAAATTGAATGATCAAATATCAACTTATCAGAAAAATCTATTTATTTAATTTATTTAAAAAAATAATTTTTTTAAATTTGAATCAGTTTGATGAATTCTTGACTGAATGAACAGTCAGTATATATAATATTGACTGTAATATTATATATACAGTAATATTAGTGATACTACTGTAATAATATTGTAATATTGTGAAATAGTAATTTCACAGTAATATTGTGAAATATTATCTACATATTTATACTTTCTATACCGTTTCTATTGCAATATATTTTACGATGCAATTTACTGTATTCCTGTGATCAAAGCTGAATTTTCAGCATCATTACTCCAGTCTTCAGTGTCACATGATCCTTCAGAAATCATTCTAATATACTGATTTGTTGCTTAAGAAACATTTCTGATTATGATCAATGTTGAAAACAGATGTACTGCTTCATATTTTGCTGGAAACTGTGATACATTTTTTCAGGACTTTCTGAAGAAAAGAAAGTTCAAAAGAACAGCATTTCTTTGAAACAGAATTTTTTTATAACATCATAATTTATAAATGCCTTTACTGTCAACTTTTGGTCAGTTAAATGCACTCTTGCTGAATAAAAGTAATTTCTTAAAAGAAAAAAAAAGAAAAAGAAAAAGAAAAACTTGACCACAAATTTTTGAATGGTTATATATATAAAACAGTGTTCTTGTAATAAAACATAATACTGTACAGTATTATTTATTTATAAAGCGGTTTCATTGCAGTGTACACGACAATTTAAATTGAAAAAAACTTTAATAGGTGTACCATTGCTTTGGAAATTATCATAAGGACCATTATTTTTCCTGGGATTTTTAAATTATATTTCCATAAAAATGTGTATTGTAATATTGTTTGCTATCGACCAAAATGTTAGGAATATTGAGGGTTTTTTTTTTTGCTTTTATCAGCATTTCTGTACTACTCCATATTTCTCAAAGCTCACACATATAAAATAAAAATAATGCCAAGCTAAATTTTTTCTACCAGTTGAAACAATGGAGAGACTGTATTTACTGTATATGTGCAAAACTTCAGGTCATCAGAAAAAAATCTAAATTGGTAGAGAATGCAGTAAATGAAAAAGGAAAAGAAGTTTTAACGAAAACAAGACCACATGCAGTGTTATTATTGATTTTTGCAGTTTATAGTACTTGAGCTCAAACATGACATGAGTAAACGGTCAGCCTGCATAACAGCAGCTGCTGTGTACTGTTTATGGTTCAATTATGCTGTTCATGTCTTCGTCTGGTGATACTGTAATGACAATCATATAAGCAATGGCTTTAGTGCCCACACACTGATCAGCAGAGAGCCCTCCAAATCAACGGCCAAACCTTCTTGACTCTCTACATCCGCCAATGATGTAAATCAAATCATCTCAACCGCACAGGACATTGAGTGGAGACTGATTGCAATTACAGGAGCTCTGGAGATGCAGAGGAGGACGAGGAGATGTGAAGGAGAGCACAGAGGTGGATGAAGTGTTAAGCTTCAAGTGACATTATCTTGTCCTATTCGTTCATCCTGTCCTCAACCAATGGACTTTCTCCATCTCTCTATCGGTTTATCTGTGCACTCTGTGTCTCTCTAACAAAGTTCAGAATATTGGAATTAAAAGATGATGACTAACAACATATCAGAAAATCATGAGGCTGCATAACACTTTGAGCTTTTTTTCTGGGAAAGCAGGAATAGTAATGGCTCATCAATTACAAATATCAATGACTCATCTTTTTTGCACACAAATTTTTGTCCAATAAAATGCCATCTAGAATGAAAATGATATAGAAAATCATTATTTGTTGGTGTGTTCAGCTGTTCAACATTCATGACTTAATTTCCTTTCCCAGCCATGAGTTGGTTGCAAAAGAAGTGCCTGGAATTATTCATTTTGAAGTTATACTGCATATGTACCATAGTGTTAATTTTGTCAGATATTTTCAATTTTAGTCTTAGTCCCGTGTTAAATGTCCTTGTTAGTTTCTATCATATTTAGTCAACCTTATCCTATTTAGTTTTAGTCACGTTTTAGTCGACTAAAAGTCTCAACATTTTAGTCTAGTTTTAGTCAATGAAAACTTGACATTTTAGCAATAAGATTATTATTAATTAACCGTACAGAGGTATTAATTTTGGCAGCCATTTTTAATTTAGTCTTAGTCTTACTCAAATGTACATTTTAGTTATCATATTTAGTCAAACTTGTCCTGTTTTTGTTTCGTCAAGTTTAAGTCAATGAAATGTATGAGCATTTTAGCAAGGTTTTAGTCAAATCTGAGTCACATTTTTCTCATGCTGTATAATGGTTAAACTGATAAAAATTATTTTTGCTCAAATTTATAATCGTAATGATTGTTGTCATTTGAGAAAT
>NW_015555730.1:1444764-1445399 GCF_001515605.1 Sinocyclocheilus anshuiensis
TCGCAAACAATATAGTCGAGATCTCATGACAGAAGTCAGACTGGCTGATTGACGCTTTCATTTAGGCCGCTAAACTCCAGCTTGTTTGTCGGTGTTTTCAGATCATCGGCGGCGGCACTTCCGTAATGAGGAGCGAGCGCGTGCGAATGGTTGCCAGATTGCTTAAAATAAGCAAAATACTGGGCAGAAAATGTATCCTTGTAACTGTGAAGCTAGAGAAGCTCGATTTGAACTTTTGATATCTGGCAACCGCACTCATGAGAGCTCGCGTAGTAGCTTGTAGAGCTTGTAGAGCCAACATTTTGTTTCCACATACTGTACATTATTGTTGCTCCTCTCTGCCTGCCTTTCTGAAACGTGTCGATTTTTACAAAGCTCATCGTTCTGAAAAGCTCTGCTCTGATTGGCCAGCTATCCAGTGCGCTGTGATTGGCCGAACACCTCAAGCGTGTGACAGAAATGTTATGCTGCTTACCATATTTGGAAACAGCATCTCCACGACATGGTGGCAACGGCAACAATGCTACAGCGGGAATAAAAGTTATGCCTTCTTTCTTTGCGTAAACATTTGGGCGGTGTTATGCAAATCTTCCCACACAGTGACGTAGACATGTGGGGGCGTGTTTAAACGAGGC
>NW_015555730.1:1445668-1455721 GCF_001515605.1 Sinocyclocheilus anshuiensis
TCCTTGTTAGTTTTTATCATATTTAGTCAACCTTATCCTATTTAGTTTTAGTCAAGTTTTAGTTGACTAAAAGTCTCAACATTTTAGTCTAACTTTTAGTCCAAGAAAACCTGAAGTATTTTAGTCTAGTTTTAGTCGATGAAAACTTGACATTTTAGCAATAAGATTATTATTAATGAACCGTACAGCAGTATTAATTTTGGCAGCCATTTTTAATTTAGTCTTACTTAAATGTACATTTTAGTTATCATATTTAGACAAACTTGTCCTGTTTTTGTTTATTCAATGAAATGTATGAGCATTTTAGTCAGGTTTTTTAGTCAGTGAAATATTAGTCACATTTTTGTCATTCTGTATAATGGTTAAACTGATAAAAAAAAAAATTCTCAAAATTATAATCGTAATGATTGTTGTCATTTGAGAAATGTACTTTTGCATTTCAGGTATTGAACTTTCACCAGTAAGCACAAATCAATAGAATGTGGACTCATGGTGTGTTTTACCTCATCTAGTGTACTGATATATTGTAGGCTTTTTATTATATAATTTAATACCAAAGACTTATGCAATCTCTCTGTCTACATTATGAAAACTGCTAAAACAAACAAAAAAAATATTATAACAGTGAAATTCCTAGTAATTCCATAATTGCAATAGTCTATTTCTCTATTAAAACAACAGCGATTGAGTAAGTGTATTTATTCAGCGATCACAATCGCAAACAATATAGTGAGATCTCCGTACAGAGGTATTAATTTTGGCAGCCATTTTTAATTTAGTCTTAGTCTTACTCAAATGTACATTTTAGTTATCATATTTAGTCAAACTTGTCCTGTTTTTGTTTCGTCAAGTTTAAGTCAATGAAATGTATGAGCATTTTAGCAAGGTTTTAGTCAAATCTGAGTCACATTTTTCTCATGCTGTATAATGGTTAAACTGATAAAAATTATTTTTGCTCAAATTTATAATCGTAATGATTGTTGTCATTTGAGAAATGTACTTTTGCATTTCAGGTATTGAACTTTCACCAGTAAGCACAAATCAATAGAATGTGGACTCATGGTGTGTTTTACCTCATCTAGTGTACTGATATATTGTAGGCTTTTTATTATATAATTTAATACCAAAGACTTATGCAATCTCTCTGTCTACATTATGAAAACTGCTAAAACAAATGAAAAATATTATAACAGTGAAATTCCAAGTAATTCCACTATAATTCCAAATGGCAATAGCCTATTTATCTATAGGCTAACAGCGGCTGAGTAAGTGCATTTATACAGCAACCACAGTCGCAAACAATATAGTCGAGATCTCATGACAGAACACAGACCAGCTGAGTGATGCTTTCATTTAGATCGCTAAACTCCAGCTTGTTTGTCAGTGTTTTCAGGTCATCAGCGGCGGCGCTTCTGCAACGAGGAGCGAGTGCATGCGCATGGTCGCCATATTGCTTAAAATAAGCAAAACACCAGGCAGAAAATGTGTCCTTATAACAGAGAAGCTCTGATTCGGGGATTTGAACTTTTGATATCTGGCAACCGCACTCATGAGAGCTCGCGTAGTAGCTTGTAGAGCAGTCCGCAACAACATTTTGTTTCCACATACTGTACATTATTGTTGCTCCTCTCTGCCTGCCTTTCTGAAACGTGTCGATTTTTACAAAGCTCATCGTTCTGAAAAGCTCTGCTCTGATTGGCCAGCTATCCAGTGCGCTGTGATTGGCCGAACACCTCAAGCGTGTGACAGAAATGTTATGCTGCTTACCATATTTGGAAACAGCATCTCCACGACATGGTGGCAACGGCAACAATGCTACAGCGGGAATAAAAGTTATGCCTTCTTTCTTTGCGTAAACATTTGGGCGGTGTTATGCAAATCTTCCCACACAGTGACGTAGACGTGGGGGCGTGTTTAAATGAAGCATTTTTAGGAAGCTGTGGACGAGTCTTAACTTTTATAAAGAATCTCTCTTTGGGTTTGAGACTTTAGTCTTTGCAACTTTACAGATCTTATATACTGTATGCATGAACAGCTTGTAACACTCCAAAGACAAAGAAAACTTGAAAACACATCACATGACAGCCAATAATAGAAATCAGTACTGGCTAATACTGAACAGTTTTACAATTGCATTAAAATACTAATAATTTCATAACTCTATTACATGTAATCTTTAGCCAATCTCAAAATTGAATATCCATTTGTCACTAAACACAAGTTCTAAAGCTTAAATTCTCTTAATAATAATAATTTAGACTAAATAGTACAGATTTTTACTTTCTGCCATTTATCAGTTACTGATCCATATAAAACATTCAAACTGATTTATAGGTATTGGACACATTTTTAACATTATGCTTTCCTGGTTTTCTCAATGTTTCAACCAAAAACAGGAAAGAAAACAGAACTTTCATGCATTGATATATAAATTATATGGTGTTGGATTTACTAACAATTTCTGATCCCCCCCCCAAATATAAACTAAATAAACTAAACTCATTTCTTATTAGATACATTTAACATAGCAAGTCATAGAAAAGAAAAAAAATATATTAAAAATTTCATCCAAACAACTGAAAAACAAAAACTCCTCACAGCTCAGAAACGCAAATTATGGGCATATTCTGAGAATAAATAATTCATAAACAGGATTTGATTATCTTCAAAAGTGCCGCTCGCCTTGGCGGGAAAAGGCGCTATTTACGGAAGCTAACCTTTGGCCGGCGGGCAGAGGAATCTGTCTCAGGTGGGCTCTGTGTTTGAGATAAGCGGTTTTGCCCATCTCTATTATTCAAAGCCTGCCGCTGCCGGTGGCTCTTCTTCCATAATCACAGAGCATTTTCTCTGCCAGTAACACAGTTGCTCGAGTTGAGACTGCTGGGCCATTCAGAGAGACACCAGGAGGCGTGCTTGTGACCATCGGATTACCTTATATTCGTTTGGCAGTAACTTCAGTATTTGCTGAACATGACAAAGGCCAGTTCATTACTGCGGCCTTTTTCTGCAAGCCTCTGAGAAAAAGAGCGCGTCTGATTTCGCTCCCTTGGTGACGTGGCAAAGGGATCTCATTATAATCTTGTAAAAAGGGGCATAATGTGTCACCTTTAAGGGATAGTTCACCCAAAAATGAAAATTCTGTCTTTATTTACTCACATTCATGCTGTTTCAAACCTGTATGAATTTCTTTAATCTGCTGAACATAAAAGCAGATATTTTGAAGAATGTTGGTAAACAAACAGTTGCCAGTTCCCATTGACTTTCATAGTATTTTTCCCCCATACAATTCAATAGGGACCATCAACTGTTTGGTTACTAAGATTCTTCAAAATATCTTGTTTTATGTTTCACAGAAGTAAGAACCACATTCAAGTTTGGAACAACTTGAGGGTATAGATGACAGAATTTTAATTTTTTGGGTGAACTATCCCATCAAATGAATGGAAATATGTAGTGTGAACACTCTCTAAACATCTCCATTTGTGTTCCACAGAAAAAAACTAAAAGTCATGCTGGTTTGAAATGACATAAGAGTGAATAAATGGTGACAGTTGTTTTTGGGTGAACTTTCCCTTTAAATCTATAAAAGAATGCAAAGTTGGACTGCAACCGAATTCATATGGCCATTTTCTGAAATAATCTATTTCCTCCTAACTCTGCAGTATCTCAATACACATCATTTTTCATTCATAAAGAAAATGTGCTATTCACTTTAATGAAAATGCCATTTCTCCATCATGAAGCAACTCTCGCACAGTATTTAGATGCGGAGTGTTTCCATGGCATCAAATCCTGCAACAGCAACCTTCTCCTGCCAATTTTAAATTTTAAAAAGAATGGGAGGGTGGAGCTACTCAAGGTATACTAATTACTGCAAAAAATTAACAGCGGACAATGTGAACTTGGTACACTGTGGTCTGACAAACTTTTTTTTTGCTCCCAAGTGAAACTAATGGCCAATAAGGGAAAAGTAAGTGCTCTCTTTCTGAGCTGAAACTCTTTGCTTAAAGTGGTTAAAGAAGAGGGAATTACATTTATGAGATGCTGCTGAAGAGCTGATGTAATTATGGCAAAGACAAGACTAAATTATTTTGAGTGGGAGGATGTTATACACAAATGCTGTCACCCCTTTACACAATATATGCATTACAGAGAAAAGAGCTATGCTAATAGTGAAAAGAGTTGCTGTCGTTTAGCGTTTCATTTCCATCCAAATGAACATACATATTACACATTTGCACATCAGGATGTGCTGATAAACAGATTTAAATGATTTACATTTCATCTTTATGCACACTAGTCATCATTTTAAATCAAGGCCAATGACATGACGCAAAAAACAGCTAGAGATGAAGGATGGAAGGGGGGAAAGATTTATAATGGCAGCTGTAGGGCTGTCTGTTCATTCTGTATAGCTGTTACGTGTTCATTTCATGTGATTAATAAAAAAAAAAATCTAATTAGGGATGTCACAATATACTAGTATTGATGATAACAGTGATTTTTAAAAATGTTTGTTCAAACAAAGTTTTAGATCACATGTTCGATTAGTGCTGGGCGGTATACCGGTTCATACCGAATACCGGTGTTTATTTTTCTTATGATATGAATTTTTAAAATACCGCAATACCGGTTTCGTTTAAATAATGTTCGGAACGCGTTTGAGGGTGGGGGGTTTCTTTTCACTGTGGCGAGGGAACAGCTGTATGTGTTACTAAGCGTGAAAGTTCCGAAACTGAAGCTGTAGAACTAATAGAACGTGATGACACAGAAGAACTCATCCACAATATCCACATTGACCGCCACAAATATCCACCGCCCCCTGCCATCAGCTCCCGCGTCTCACACACACAGTGGAATTTTTCTACAATATTCACTCATCATGACAGTAAAATAGGGCATTCTAAGTCAATCTACTGCAGTAGCCTATTTCCTCTCTCAATCAATAGAAAATGTGGTTTACACCCGGTCATACATGGAAAAAAATAAATAAATACCGTCATATACCGTGAAACCGGTATAATTTTGAAAAATACCGTGATATAAATTTTTGGTCATACCGCCCACCACTATGTTCGATTAATACTGGTGTGCCTCAAGGCTCAGTTTTAGGCCCTCTTCTGTTTATTACTCATCCTTTAACTTTAGATCACATTTTTCATAAATTTGGCATAAATTTCCATTGTTATACTGACGACACCCAACTCTAAAGTATCTGCCTTCAAAGCATAACTCACAAACGCACCGCAAAGGTAACTATGTTGCAATAATGATGCCTCAAACATGGCAAACTCTGCCAAAAATCCAAGTTCTTCCTCAAAAGATGTTATTTTAACCTGTACAATCTGACTTCAGATGTCGAGAAAATTACACCTTCAAAGTAAAACATGAGTTTGTCATCAAGAATAAAATATGTGCAAAAACCTTTACCATCCTCTGATTTCACCAACTTGAGAAAATGACAAAAAAAGTGTGAAAATGATAAAAAGGAAGAACATGAAAAGAATAACAGGTGCGAAAACCAGGTTGTTCTGAGAAGCTGTAATCACTAGATGCAGGTCTTTCTAGAGCCAAATAGACAATTTGAGACACTCAAATAACTTCTTTTTCTCCTCCACTCATCTCATTGTTCACCGCTTTGAACTCCTAACAATTACGCTACTGCATTCATTCAGTTGGCACAGGCAGTGGATACAGCGCTGTGGGCTCTGAGTCACTGCTAATGACTGCTGGGAAGCAGAGAAACTAGATAAAGTGGGACGGGTCTAATTTTCCGGTGGAAAATGGGCGCAGTATGAGCCATATGATAAAAGACTAGCGTGCCTTCCTGTCCGTTTAGCTGCTCCAGACAAGAGCGGGCCAGCCCAGAAAGCAGCTCCTCACACACGCTGATCTGACAACATCCTGCCGACTACGCCAGTGTCGGACAGAAGTCTGGGCAGCGGGTGGGGCATTTGTGCTTGGAGAGGAAGATGTAAGAGGACGTGACCCCACCTTCTGCTAGATCTCTAATTCCAGACATTGCCATGGCAACTGGTAATGTTATTTGCCGAAGACACTGGCAGTTTCGGGAGTACAAGGACCTGCTGGAAATCGGGCACAGCAGCGTGTCACTAATCAACACTTACGCCACTGAAGCAAGAGGTTAAAAGCTCAATCACCGAGCACAATTTTATCGGTAAAGCACTTCATGAGCATTAGAGGTTACATGAATGCCATAATGAAATTTATGAAATTTTCAAGTTTCGACAATTCATGAAAAAAAATTCTAATTTTCCTTTACTGGCACTGGGGGTTTAATACCTTGGCGCATTCCCCGCTACACAGACTTCTTCTCTGGTCGATGTTTGGGCTGCTTCCTCAACAACAGCGGCCAGTGGCGGAACGTGATCTGATGCTGGGGCCTTCTGCTTGCTCGTGTGGGGCTGTTCTTCCTTGTCCTCCTCCTCTACCTCCATCCTCTCCTCTTTCCCTTTTCCCTCGCTTTCATTGTCACTCTCTTCCCCGAGGATGTCATCCACCTGCCCAAAAGAGTTAAACGTACAATTAAAGGATCTGTCAAGGTTTGTTTGTACATGTCAAATTGTTGTATATTTATTGTTCATTTTATGTCCCCCCCACCCCCCGAGTTCCAATGACTGCCAAAAAGTCATAATTTAGTTAAACATTTTCCACACTCACTTCAACTCTGAAATAAATAGGCTGTTTTTATTGCTGCCAAGCCTTTAAGGCTTCTATGTTAAAAAGCCTCTTTGCATGTAAAATGCAACACCCCCAATAAAATTTTGAGAGGAACAACCCGTGCTGAAATATGAAGGACAGGGAGAATTTTCTTCTCTCTGTACTTTAAATATGAAAGACACTCTTTCATATTTGTTTCCTGAGTGGTTCAGTCAGAGTGATTCAAAACTTAGTGACTTTTTTTTTTAACATGGAATTTGAACAAACAAAAAAATGTATTCAATGAGCCCAAGGAGTCATAAAAAAAAGACACCTTGCTGTTTGCAGACAAAATTGACCGGCCACAGGAAATGAATCGGAAAAACAGCATTTTCTTAAATATTTGTTGAATAAAATGCATATAAGTCAGAATGCTTAACAAACACTCACAAAAATAAAGGATGTAAACTACAAAACATCCAAAATGCAAAAGATTTACACCCATTCACTCAGAGAGTGTGAAATGAATGGGAGTCTATGGCTGCATAAATTACTGCAAAAATGACACTTTAAAATTATTTAAAAAAATACTAAGCTTTGGTAAATAATAGTTTGATATTGTCATAATAAATATTCAAATACTGTATGCATAAAATCAAGAATTCCTTTTTCTTTTTTTCTTTTTTTACTAGATAGCAGAAATCTTGTCCAAATACAAGATAGATTCAACTTTGTAGAATTTTACTCCACTTCTTATTTTCCTATACAAATGTCGGTCAAATTGAGAAATTAAGACCTAAATAAGATCTAAATAACACTAAATAATAGGGTTATTTCATTAAACAAAAAAAGTTACACTTTCATTGTTCTGGGTCAAAAAAAGACAAGTCAAGGCATGACCATTTTGGAACAGTCTAGGAGAGTTAGTCTCAAATATCTACTCTTAGTTTGTGAAAACCCAAAACCATTTTTTAAATGCAAATGTGTGATATCATGAGATAATGCATACATCTTACTAAAATTAGAAAGTTGCAGAAGTTTGGTGCAAGTTATTTCAACAACTTAACTTTTTCGAATTGGGGTTTTCAGCTATGAGTTACGATATGTGTTCATAGTGCACTGAACACTTCCTAAAAATTCAATTTGTCACGATATGACCCCTTTAACGTGTATGAATGTTATCACTCAAGTGTTTAGCCTCGGTCTGGGCTTTCACTGATACATGTTAGTGCTTTCATAAAGGCAGACCGGGGGCTCAGATCACCCCAATTATTCTTAGCAAGAGCCGTTAGACAGGCACTGGCAAAAATGATCAACAACTTCACATACGACTGATCTCTCTACTGGCCCAGTGTAATTGCTCTCTCCTCCTCTTGGGAATACCAATCACACACACCATTTTTCCCCTTCTGCTTATTATTACAGTGAATGGAGCCTCTGAAACAGCCTGCAGAAAATATGCCAAAGCCATGTACACAGGTTATAAATGAGCTCAAGGAAGGGTGCTTAAAAAATAGCCCCACAGAACTTTTTCCAGTTTAATCTGACAGATAAGCGTAATGAGGGGGAAACATTTAATTAAAAGTAGACTGTTTGTGAGGAGTGTTATCTAGAAGCATCTTAGTAGATGGAACAATCCCCAGGCACCCATGGGATGCAATTATGAACGGCACCATAGTGAATCTAAGAAGTGAATTAAAGTCATACTTTAAGGCAAGTTCTAACGCTGAAGGAGCCATTAACTCCGCCGTTAGCATCAGACGAAAGGTCAAGAGCAACATTACTGCACTGTTCACTAATAAATGCTGATTACTTGTAACATTAAAAATTACAGATATAGTTAATTAATAATTAGGTCATACTAGAGAAATGTATGTCCAATGTCTGGTATAAATAGGAATAAATCTGTTTTAAGTCAACATGAAATAGTAACTGCCACCTATTTTTATTTGTGTGATGCAAGCTATTCAATGGGAAAACAAAGTAGGATGGAATCTGATTATATCAATTGAATCATTCGAAGCAATCTTCAACTAAACTGATATTATTTAATATCCTAGCAGTCAAACACATTCAAAAGAAAATATTTAAATCTCACTCAATCTTTCAAAGGTCAAATGACATTTTTAAACACTGACCCTATTGTGTTTGAATGGCTCCTTGGTATGGGAGTGTCAATATATTGGAATAAAAATTTGATTAATGGTGATATTTAAAAAAATGAAATGCTGATATCATGTTAATGCTACACATATGATAATATGATATAGGGTTGTGCCGATAGACGATAGTATCGTGTATCGACGATAGTCAGAGATATCGATGATAGCAGATGTCTTTGTCCATAGTCAAGACAATATTAGGCTCATTCTCCTATTAATGTATTAAATTATAATAATAATAATAATTATTATTATGATTAGGCGGCCTATTACCGTATAATTCGGCTATCAAATTGCCCCGCTATTTCACTTCAGCACCACATTTCACACACGCGCAAATGAGGATTAGAGCCTGTAGCCATTATCAAATTGCCCCGCTTATTCATTCAGCACTGTATTTCTCACACACACACACACACACACACACGCGCGCGCACAAATGAGGAGCCTGTAACCGGTGAAGGAGTCTCCAAACACAGACACATATCGTCTGCTGATATAAGGTATTTCGTTGCACTTTAACAAGTAATCTGAATGGCCTATATATGTGCAATATTTTAACCGAGCCCTCACTAACGGAGTTTAATGCCACAGTTATGTTAGAATGCATCTCATTCTTGTTTCTGGTGCGGTGCGTTGGGCTCGTGGTCCGGAGCGCTGTATGACTGATGTATCCGTTCAATTTAACTTTACTCCAAATATATGAACTTACCTGTTTTAAATACTTTATATTTAACGTGTTTGTTTATGTCCAATATTGAGTGTTAAACTGTTGGTCTTTAAATGAAATCTACTATTGATTTTCACCGTTGACTGATTTTGCAGACCTTTTAGACTGATAACGTCTGTGCGCAGATGCGGCAAACTTGTCACAGGACGCGTGGTATGACAGTTGTGTCCGACTATATATGAACTAGCCATTTTAAATACAGTATTTTTATATTTAACATGTTAGTTTATCAGTATGTTTGAAAGCATATTATTTCGATTATTGGTGTTTCCATAGGCTCACTCTCGCGCACCCACGCAGTTTAAAACACCAAATAGTTATGCTATGACAAGTACAGAGAGTCTCTCTCTTGCCCCACCCATGCACGATAATATCGTGTATCATCGATCTCACAGGCTGACGATATGTGACCCTGGAGCACAAAACCAGTCATAAGTTGCACGGGTATGTTTGTAGCAATAGCCAAAAATACATTGTATAGGTCAAAATTATCGATTTTTC
>NW_015555730.1:1455784-1473420 GCF_001515605.1 Sinocyclocheilus anshuiensis
GGAAAGCTTATTTATTCAGCTTTCAGATTATGTATAAATCTCAGTTTCGAAAAACTGACACTTAAGATTGGTTTTGTGGTCCAGGGTCACATATGACGATTTGAAAAATGACCATATAGCCCAACACTAATATGATACGCTCCAACACAGTAGGTGGCGATGTTTCCCCTAAATGCTGGTTGCTACACATTATAAACAAAAAAAATACTATTCAATAAAAAAAATTAAAACAATAGCAACGATGCAGTGTATAGTTACTACTGCCGCACATTATGTGGTAAAAAGCTGATACTGTGACAGCCCTACTTCTTGCTAGTAAACAAGTCAATCACAGTCCCCATCCACTGAAAACAATAGCATTCAAGCAAATCAAAATCCAGTGACCAAATGGGACAATATAATAGATCAGCACCTCTAAAGTGACCTAGTGCTGCTGTAATGCACATACATAATTAGATGAGCGAGGAAATTGATAAGGGCAAACAGATGGAGCAAAGAGAGAGACAATTCCCCAAAAGCCCTGTCACACAGATGCACAATCATCAGCTTTACCGGCTGCACAACGGCATGAAATGTGGTATAAATGCACCGTGGTTCCCTCTAAATAGCAGTAAGGCAATTGGTTTCTCATTACTGAGGTCCAATGTGACTGTGAAGCTGTGCAAACACATACGGACTCAAAAATACAACCTGAATTGGTCATTAAAAAAAGCACACATTACATGGAAGATTTGGATTTATTGCATGGGGCACAGCCAACCCAAATGAACCCTGGAAAGCAAACACTGGCTCCAGGGCTGACAGCCCACCATTACCAGCGCATACTTAGTAGAGGCACCCACATATTTGGGAGTGTTTTATTAAAACGTTTCATCACTGTATAGTAACACAAAGATGCATGACTCTATAAGGTCATAGCCTTTGATAAAAACTCATTATACAAATATGAACAAATAATCTTACAATGCACATACTTCCACTTTCGCTCATGACTTTCAAACTCCGGCAAGACATGACCACATTAACAGAAGTAAAATCATTGAGAAAACAGAGCAAAGTTGAGTACATGTTTTCAGTGTCAGAGTGGTAGTAGCTTCAACCTTTGGCTTGTCAGACATTTTTTCAGTCAAAATGATTGTGAATTTCAACTAAATCATTATGTGTCCTTGCTAGGAATCCTTATATGTGGGCAAAGCCTTTTATTTTGTATGGGCCATGAAACAAAAACTGGCAGCATCATTCCCAAGTTAATAAAAGCAGAGACTCAGCAAGCCCCCAATTCACTGACAGGCAGAGAGATATTGGGAAAGTGATGGCGACTCATTGCTCGCCAAGGGAGGATTTTTAATACTTCAAAATTTACTTTCAGACACTGGATTTTTGACAAGAGTGCAATCGAATACAGATCTGTCAAGTTAAAAGCAGCACTTATATTACATGTCTTCCCTACTTTGAATTTGGTCTTTGATAAAATTTCTCAAAGTGAAGGAACAGCAGTTGCCCTGATCATCTTGGTATAGAAAAGCAGACTAAAAATATATACTCACATTAAAGCCACCAGTGAATTTCCAGTGGAAACATTCTTAATTATTAAAATTCTACACATTGAGACACTATAAGGTGATAGACTTGGACTACATTTGGACTACAATACAAACTACATTTTTAATGATACTAAGTGCCAGTTCATAGGGTAAAATAGATAAACTTCACTGTGTTGCACAAGGCTTAGCCTTAAGTAAAAAAATAGAAAGTTGCCAGAAGAAATGCCAAATTTTCTATCAAAAATTACTTTAAAATTACATTTACAAATCACTTTATAATTACAGTGGATGTCGGCATCTTTTACACTAATGTGAAGTCCAGGGAACAAAAAGTTCTCAGGCACACTGGGTTTGTCTCTCTCATTCTCAGCTCAGTGAGGAGTCAAGCACTGATATATTAAAAAAAGTAATTCAATTACATGTCTCATCACTCTTGCTGGGTAAGTTTAAGGCGGCTGCTTTAGAAGACCACCATCAGCACTACAGCTCCATGAAGACACATGGCTGGAGAAAAGTCAATAAAGTTGAATATTGCTGCTGTGCTTTCAACTGACGTCATACTCAAAGGCCCTGCTCGGATATGGCCATGGCGAAGCACTGCCATAAAAATGAAGTAAAGGTATAAAATAGCCTAGTAATTAATGCATTTGCAACATGTTGAGGTGTCGGGCTGTAACCCAACGGTTGGTGTCTGAGCGTGAAGTAGTGGGGATGAGGGTCAGCACCTCTAAACCTGAGGCCATGAATCTCAGCTGCAAAAGGAGGACTTTGGATAGGGGGCGAGTTGCTTCCCCAAGTGAGTGAGTGAGTGAATGAATGAATGAGGCATTTATATAGTGCTTTATTGTGTATTGCTGTACACCCAAAATGCTTTACAATCATATGAGGGAGACTCTCCTCAACCACCACCAGTGTGCAGAATCCACTTGGATGAAGCGACGGCAGCCACAGTACAACGGCGCCAGTGCGCTCACCACACACCAGCTACAGGTGGAGAGGAGAGAAAGTGATAGAGCAAATTCAATGGATGGGGATTATTAGAAAGCCATGATTGACAAGGGCCAGAGGAGGAAATTTGGCCAGGACACCGGGGTTACACGTCTGCTCTTTATGAGAAGTGTCATGGGATTTTTAGTTACCACAGAAAGTCAGGACCTCGGTTTAACGCCTCATCCGAAGGATGGTGCCTTTTTTTCCAGTATAGTGTCCCTGTCACTATAGGGGCATTAGGACCCACACAGACTGCATGGTGAACACCCCCTGCTGGCCCCACTAACACCTCTTCAACTGCAACCTAGTTTTTCCCAGGAGGTCTGTCATCCAGGACTAGGCTCAACCCTGCTTAGCTTAAGTGGGCAACCAGTCTTGGGCTACAGGGTAATATGGCTGTGGCAGGAGGAGTTCAAGTATCTCAGGCTTTTGCTCAGGATTGAGCGCAGGTGAGACCATAACATTGATAGGTGGATCAGTATGGTGACAACAGAAAGCCAGTTGTTGTACCGGACCATTGTGTTGAAGCGTGGTGGAGTCGAGACTGAGGGCGAAGCTTGCAATTCACCTATCGATGTAGCCTCACCTATGTTCATGAGCTTCAGGTAGACACCAAAAGAATGACATTTTTTGTATAAGTGGCTGAAAGAGTTTCTGCTGGCCTGGGAACACCTTGGGATACCCTAGAATGAGCTGGAGGAAGTTTCCGGAAAAAAGGGCATGTAGACGGCCCTGCTTAGCCTGCTGGCACCACGACCCAGTCATGGAAAAGTGGCAGGGGAATGAATGAGTGTTTAAGCTGTGGTATTTGTGATTAATTCTATTCTGTGGTCCAAGATTAATTCTTGTTCAGTGCTGGGTTAGTTTTCCCTTCCTTTCACCAAGAATTGAGTCTTGTAATTATAAATATGCAACAAAACATGAGCATTTAACACCTGGGCTAGGGGAAGCATCTCAAACAACGGCATACCCAAAGGCTCTGCACAGATGTGGCCACGGCAAAGCACTGTGGTAAAAAGTAAGTAAAAGTATGAAACATGTTGAGCTGTTGGGCAGTGACCTTCAGTGCTTACTTGCATGGTTCATACTCAAAGACCGCCATCATACTCAAAGGCTGTGCGCGGATGTGGCCATGACAAAGCACTATGGTAAAAATTAAGTTAAAAATTGCCTAGTAGTTAACGCATTTGCACCATGTTGAGCTGTCGGGCTGTGACCTTCAGTGCTTGGGTGGTTTGTGGCTGAGTGTGAAGTGGTGGGAAAGAGGGTCAACACCTCTAAATCTGAGGCCATGATTCTCACTATAAAAGGTGGACTCCTCACTTTGGATGAACTGCTTCCGCAGGAGGAGAAGTGCAGGTATCTCAGACTTTTGTTCATGAGTGAGGGCAGGTTGGAGCATGACACTAATAGGTGGATCAGTATAGTGACAACAGTACTGAACCCTCTTCATTTGGCACATGAGGAATGTCCTTTTATGCTGTAATTAAGAAGATGTGTTTGGTGGGACTAGACGAAAGCGGTGGGACGAGGGGTGCTTAATTAGTGTGTGCATATAACGCCAGCCAACAAAAAGTGCATTTTTTAACTTGTTAAACGGTCCAAATTAATTAACAAGTTAATTTTTCCATACTGTTATCTATAATTGGTTTAGTGAAACAGGTGCTTAAAACAAACATGTGCTTAAAAAAAAAAAAGCACTACACTCTTTGTGGATCCCCCACAGTTCTGTCTGTGCTTGTGCAAGTGCCATGAAAGGTTGTCAAATAAGCATGTTTTTATACTGTCAAAATTAAAATTCTTCCAGTCCAGTTGAGTTTGACACTGAATAAGGTCTGGATGAGAGTCACAAGGGAGTCTGGTATGGGAGCATAACTTCAAAATTTCCAAAACTAGAGGTGAAGACTTGCGCATGACTACCCTATATGCACATATCTTGCAGAAAACAAATTAGAGACACATTTTTTTGCCCAGCGCACGAGGGCATAAAGGCTTAAAATAAATGCTGTGCAAAGTGTCAGGTGGGAGGCCATGCAGATTTGCCTGCCAAATCCTTGCGTCCAAATAACAGTCAATGCCCACTAATTTGGAAAGGAACTTTTCATAATGTAGCAGCTGTCTGGGTGAAAACACGAAGGCCGACTGGGAGTGCGTCACAAAGAGCCGCCAGGAAGGAAAAAGCATTTGGGCACGTTACATTATTCATAACCTAAAAAGTAAAAGATATTGCATGAATTCAGTGATGCTATGTAAAGTTCTCCAACCCCAAATGTTAAGTCACCTCAAGGCTGCAGTCGAGCTGCCTTACTGTACGGCCCATCACCGCACAGATTAATTATTCATTACAGCTTCAGTGAAACATACAGCACAGATTTTGTAATATCTCAGAAGGTTCCTATGACTCCACACAGCGGTTTCTCACTGTAAAAGATGAATGCCCAGAGCTTGAAAGAAGTCTCAGGAGAGAGAAAATGATGGAGCTCCTGCTATGTAGAGATTTAAGAAATGTAATATGAGGCTTATAGCCATCATTTATTTCAACACGACCAAACTAAGATAATGTCTGTCCCCTTCAAGTCAAATCCAAAGAACAATAAATCAGCATAAAAAAGTGCATTGAAATGATAAACTGAATTGCAAATAGTTGGTTACTGTCGGTTAATTGTGTTTTTCTAGATCTTTTCTATTTAGGTTTTTTAGTTTTAATATTTAAAAACATACTCGGTTACTAACGTAACCTCGGTTCCCTGAGATACGGTAACGAGTATTGCGTCTTGCTAAGACGCTATGGGAAAACTCCTTTTTCTCCGAAAACTGAAGCTTTTCAATAACGCAGTGTAACTGCACGGCCATTGGTTCGTGCAGTGAATTAAAAAAATGAACCAATGGCTGCAGAGGCTGCACGAGCCTATGGCGACTAAGCCCGCCAGAATGGTCGGGGCGCATCTGGCTATATAAGCGGCACTTCGCCATAGGATCCTCAGGTTACTTCGACTGAAGCGACGACTCGACAAGTCGTGCAGCTACATAGCACAGTCAGCAACGCAGTACTCGTTCCTGTATCTCAGGGAACCGAGGTTACGTTAGTAACAGAGTACGTTCCCTATCGATACTTCACTCGTACTGTGTCTTGCAAAGACGCTATGGGGAACCAGTACAATCCCGCCATGCTATGCTAGAGGAACGACTAATACTTGAACTTGTCTTGAGCACCAATGGGGCCCAGAGGGACCAAGTATTTTGCAGGGAAGCCCCGCAGGAGGCGATAGGGCCAAACTCACAGAGGTCGGCCCGGCGCTGTGTAATTGTTCCAAGATAAATTGTACAGCCTCGGAACCCAGTGGGGGCCAAGAGCGTACAGTGAAGAAAGCAAATGCCTGAAGCACTGGTTTTGCCATATGTCCAGAGTAAGTCCGTTTAAGCAGAAAGGACCCGAGCCTGTAAGGCCGGGATATCCAGATTATAAAATCTAGTAAATGTGGACGGCGAGGCCCTGCCGGCTGCCGCACAAATTTCTGCAATGGACACACCATTAGACCAAGCCCAGGAAGAGGCAACGCCTCTTGTTGAGTGGGCTCTTACTCCCATGGGGCATTGTAGGCCCAAAGAACAGTACGCTAGCTTGATAGCGTCAATTATCCATTTGGAAAGTCTCTGCTTCGTGACCGGAGACCCTCTGGTGCGGCCACCGAAGCATACAAAAAGCTGTTCCGACTGCCTGAACGGGGCGGAACGCTCAATATATATTCTCAATGCCCTGATAGGGCAGAGTAAATTCAGCTCTTGGTCCTGCTCCGAAGGAGGAAGCGCCGAAAGAGCTATTACCTGTGCTCTGAACGGAGTCGAGAGCACTTTAGGTACATAACCATGCCTCGGCTTCAGGACGACCTTGGAGTCGTTGGGACCGAATTCGAGGCAGGTGGGGCTCACCGAAAGCGCCTGCAGATCTCCCATATGCTTTACCGATGCTAACGCCAGTAGCAGAGCGGTCTTTAGCGGCAGGGGACGAAGGTCAATGTACTATAGCGGCTCGAAGGAAGGGGGCTTCAAAGATCACATTTTAAGCTGTAATCATTTTAGGTTTATCTCTAACCAACAGATTGGCAGAATTCTACACCTAACACCTAGATCAATATCCAGAAACAACTTAAATTAAATTGAGATAATCATTTAAGTGATTTTTCCATAAAAAAATTAATATTTCACATGCAAGCTAATGTTGTAGTTGAGGAATTTTGTGGTAAACCGGTACAAAAGTACTTCATATCCCCCAAAACACAGCAGTAATGTATAGATGAGAAGTAAACAAAAAAAAAACAAAAAAAATTATTTGTATGATTAAAAATGTATATATTGTTTTACAATTACTCTTTCAATTTTGGGGTCATATTGACCCCAAAGACCCTTAGTGTAAACAGGAAACGAGGACCTTATGAGGGTTAAGTATAATTGTCTTTGAGGGTCTCATCTGGTATGTATTAGATGGCAGATGGTGAGTAAATTCAACCTTTGGATTACACCTTGGTTTTCACCTTGGGATTGTTCACCCAAAAATGAGAAGTAATTACTAACTCTCAAGTTGTTCCAAACCTGTGTGAGTTAGTTTCTTCTGCTAAAAACAAAAGATGATATTCTGAAGAATATTTGCAACCAAACAGGTAGCATTGACTTTCATAGTATTTGTTTTCATATGATAGGAAATCAATGGCTACCAGCAACTGTTCGATTATCAACATTCTTCAAAATATCATCTGTTTTCAGCAGAAGAAACGTACTCGGTTACTAACGTAACCTCGGTTCCCTGAGATACAAGAACGAGTACTGCGTCTGCTAAGACGCTATGAGGAAAAACTCCTTTTTCTCCGATGACTGAAGCCTTTTTCAATAACGCAGTGTAACTGCACGGCCGTTGGTTCGTGGAACGCTATGGGGAACCAGTACAATCCCGTCGTGCTATGCTAGAGGAATGACTCATGCTTGAACTTGCCTTAAGCACCACAAGGGTAATTAATTAAGTAATTAGCAGGGAAGAGAGTGGAGTGGAGAGCACTTTAGGTATGTAACCGTGCCTTGGCTTCAGGGTGACCTTAGAGTCATTGGGCCCGAACTCAAGGCAGGTGGGGCTCACAGAGAGCGCCTGCAGATCACCCATACGCTTTACTGATGCTAACGCCAGTAGCAGAGCAGTTTTTAGCATCAGGGAACGAAGGTCAATGGGTTGTAGCGGCTCAAAGGGAGGGCTCTTTAGAGCCCTCCGCACTGTAAACAGATCCCATGTAGGGACTGTGATGGGGCGAGGCGGATTAAGCCTCCTAGACCGCTTCAAAAAGCAAACAACCAAATTGTTCCTGCCCACCGATTGGCCAGCTATAGGAGCGTGATAGGCTGCTATGGCTGCTACATAGACCTTGAGCGTGGAAGGGGAACGGCCCTTGTCCAACAGCTCTTGCAGGAAGGACAATATCTGATATATGTCACAGGAAACGGGGTCTTCACCGCGGGTCGTGCACCAGGCAGAGCAGACCGACCATTTAAGGGCGTAGAGGCATCCCGTAGATGGTGCTCTAGCCTAAGAGATTGTATTTATTACGCTCTCTGGGAGGTCCGCATGCTCCCATTGAGAGGCCGGAGGTGCAGAGCCCACAGCTCGGGCTGGGGGTGCCTTATTGTTCTGTTCGCCTAAGAGTCTCATCTCAGGGGAATGGGCCATGGAGCTGCTACAAGCAGCTGAGTCAGCTTTGCGAACAAGTGTTGGTTCCTCCAGAGCGGGGCTACTAACAGAACCTTGTGCCCTTGCTCCCTGATTTGCCTGATTACCTGTGGGATCAGGGCGATCGGGGGAAAAGCGTAAAGGAGGAGGTTGGGCCAGTCGTGGGCCAACGCATCCCTGTTCTTTGAAAAGTAAATTGGGCAGTGAGAGTTGCCTTCTGAGGCAAAGAGGTCGACCTCTGCCTTGCCGAAGATCTCCCAGATTTTTGAACCGTATGTGGGTGGAGCATCCACTCTGCTGAGGGTATGTTGCTCCGAGATAGCATGTCTGCTCCTTGGTTCAACCTGCCCGGCACACCCGTGTTGGAAGCGTCTGTCGAGACCACCTTCCTTCTGCAGATCATTCCCTGGAATACGCCACGTTCCATCCACCGAGAGTCTTTCCAAGGGGCCAGAGCTGCTACGCAGGCCTGGTCCCCCTTGACACGAAGGCGTCCGAGACGCCAGGCGTGGGACGGAACTCGCGGTTTCAGCCAGCACTGAAGGGCCCGCATGCGAAGCAGGCCCAGCTGAAGTACTGGAGACGCGGAGGCCATGAGGCCCAGCATCTTCTGAAACGCCTTGAGAGGGCCAGGGCTCCGACTTTGAATGAGGGCACGAGCTGCTGAATAGCCAGTGCACGTTCTGGCGCGACTACCGTCGAGTCGAGAACTGTTCCCAGGAACGATATCCGTTGGCTGGGGGACAGTGCGCTCTTGGCAAAATTGACCCTGAGTCCCAGGCATTCTAAGTGGCTGAGGAGGAAGGATCTGTGAAATATTAGCTCATTCTCCGACTGGGCCAAGATGAGCCAGTCATCGAGGTAATTCAAAATGCGGATTCCCATCTTTCTCAGCGGGGAAAAGAGCCGCATCCATGCACTTCGTAAAAGTGCGAGGAGCTAGGGACAGTCCAAAGGCAAGGACTGTGTATTGATGTGCCACTCCCTCGTCCGGCGTGGCCCAGAGGCGTCCAATTTGAAGCTGTCAGTGATAATAAATCATTAGTGACAGCATTCTCTTTTAATCCGCCTAAAAAAGATCAAACCACTCATTAGAAGAGGAATACTGATGATCTTTATGTGTAAACACTCAGGCAGATCAAAAGTGCTGTGCGCATTCTCTCAGATCCGCTCGTAGCGGATGAGGGGAGGGGCGGGGCCACCTTCATTGAAGACGACAAGCCACGAGCAAAGCAGTGCGAGACATGAACTCTCGTAGTGAGAGCGATCTGTCTCAGAGAGTGCAGCCTCAGCGTGGGCGTGGCCCAGGCGAGTGGTGCATTCAAATACGAAGCTGTCAGCGATATTGAATCATTGGTGACAGTGTTCTGCTCCGATCCTCATAGAAGGATTGCGCCACTCGACAACGGGAGGCGCAGATCCTCATGTGTAAACACACTGGCGGATCAAAGAGCTGCGTGGAGAGTGATGCATGCTGGGGCTTTGCCGGCGTTAAATCACTCATGCCTGATCGCTCATCCCGCGAGTTTGCCATTTCTTCCTCCGAGTAACTGGGAGGAGAGAAACACAAGAGCGGGGGAGGCGGTTCTCATCGACGCACACACAAATGCGAAGCTGCCAGCGTTCTGCTTTGATCTGCCTAGGAGGATTAAGCCGCTTGGTGCAACGAGGGGCACTGATCCTCACGTGTACCACACACTAGCAGATCAAGCACGCATGATGTGTTACAGCATGAAATTGCTCAAACCTGATCGCTCAACCCGCGAGCTCGCCATTGCTTCCTCCGAGGTAACTGGGAGGAGAGAAACATGAGAGCGGGGAGGCGGGGCACACTGGCAGATCAAGCACACATGATGTGTGCCGGCATGAAATTGCTCAAGCCTGATCGCTCAACCCGCGAGCTCGCCGTTGCTTCCTCCGAGGTAACTGGGAGGAGAGAAACATGAGAGTGGGGAGGCGGGGCCGCCTTCCACGAACGAACAGGGGCAGACTGCTTTCGTGGTAAAAGCAGCCCGTCTCTGTGAGTGCAGCCATAGCACAAATTCAAAGCTGTCAGTGACAGCGTTCTGCTTCGATCCACCTAAGAAGATAGAGCCGCTCGATGTAACGAGGGGCGCTGATCTTCATGTGTAAGACACGGATCGAAGCGCAGCGGGGAGAGCGAGCACGCTCAGACCCGGTTACTTAGCTCCCAGACTTCGCTGTTTCTCCCTCCGAGGCTCGCTGAGAGAGCAGAAACGGGAGAGTGGGGCTGCCTCATTGAAGGCGGTCCGCGAGCGGAGAAGAGCGAGACTCATGCTCTGAGTGAGCATTCGGTCTCAGTGAGCGCGCAGCTCACTGCCCTTCTGCGGCAGATCAAAGTGCAGCGGGGAGAGCGAGCACACACGGATCGCTCCGTGGGTACAGTGCCGGCATGCGATCGCTCAGACCGGTTGCTTAATTCCCTGACTCCGCTGTTTCTCTCTCCGAGGCTCGCTGAGAGAGGAGAAACAGAAGTGCCGGGCTGTCTTCAATGAAGTGGTCCGCGAGGGGAGAAGAGCGAGACTCATGCTCTGAGTGAGCATTCTGTCTCAGTGAGCGCGCACTCACTCCCCCTTCTGCAGCGGATTAAAGTGTAGCGGGGAGGGCGAAGTAAATTTGTTCAGAAAATTTGCTTTTTATAGTCGCCGGATAGCGGCAAGGGCCAGCTTGCCCTTGCCACACATATATGAGAGAAGACCACGCTGCTGCAGACGCCGAAGGCAGCTGAAGGGCGGCGAAGTCAGCCGAGCAGAGAGGGGTCTTGATCCGCTGCGAGGCTTGTTCACGGCGAAGGCTTCTAGTCTCGTAGTGCGAAGATCTTGTTGTCGTCGCTGAAGGAGAAGAAATCTGAGGATCCTATGGTGAAGTGCCGCTTATATAGCCAGATGCACCGCACATTCTGGCAGCTCCGCTGCCGAGCCATTGGTTCTTTTTTTTAATTCACTGCATGAACCAATGACTGCGCAGTTACACTGCGTTATTGAAAGGCTTCAGTATTCTGAGAAAAAGGAGTTTTCCCATAGCGTCTTAGCAAGACGCAGTACGAGTGAAGTATCGTTAGGGAACTGTTTTTATGTTGATATTTGATATTAAGGTAGTTTTGAAAATGGTTGGTAAGGAAAGATTTTTTTGATGTCATCAATCATAAAGATAAGACACAAAAAGTGCATCATTACTATTTAAAATTTTTTTTTTAATTAAACACTGTTGACAAAAAAAAAAGAAGCAAAATATTAACAATGCACTAAAAATTTATTTTTAAGGAGAAAGTTCTAAAAAAAAATATGACCGTTTCAAACAATCTTGCACTGACCCATGATTCCTGCTTGAGCTGGAGCTAAACAGTGAATGAACACTGGTAAACTGATTTGCTAGTGGGTTAACCGACCCAAATGCAACCAATGCATATGCCATTATTCACATATATACAGAACATAAACATAGTATTACATTATGTAACATGATAACTTACAACCACACAAAATTAAGTACAGTAAATACACAAGTGAACAAAAGTTACTCGCTAGTCAGTGAAAATCACATAAAATAAAATAAAATGCAATTGTTATATTCCTAAATTTGGGTTTACATTACATTCTGAAAGTACTATAATGCTTTCAGAAACCTTGTAATAATCAAGTACATGCTTTTCCATGCGCTTCATGCATTTATTTTAGCATTTAGCATATCCAGCCAAACCACAGCATATTTATTGCAATATTGCCAATAGAAAAGAGCAAAGGAGGTTGTCTATAATTTCCTCAGTGTTTGCAGTGGGAAAGATATCTCACGACGAGACAAGGTCGACAAAAAGTACACTGCACTCACTGAGAGCAAAAACAACCTTGGTACCCATTCAGTGGCCTGGAATCGGAAATATATGAGGCAGCGCAGGTAAAGTCTGGAAGTGTGAAGAAATAAAGGATGTTACATAAATCTTCCGGGCATAGAGTTTGTTTATCTGGTGCAATTTGCTGAGAGACAAGACAAACAAAGAGACAAGACTAAGATAGTGAGCCTGGACTCACAGTCAGGGTTACAAAGGCTCTTTTGTTTGAACAAAGGTCTGGTTTTACACTGTGAACTGAAGGGTTGGCTGCAATAGGGAAAATGATTGAGCCAAGCCAAAAGTATTGGGGCGATCTGAGCCGTATGTGGCAACAGTGAAGCCTCAGCAATAGAGGGGAAAAAACGCCAATAGCGGCTACACTTTTTTCAAGTGTATGCTCAACACTATGTGAAATATTTTAGGGCTCCTACATCTTACAATAAAATCTCCAAAAAAAAAAATTATCTTTGAAGCAACAAGCTCAAACTGTGTCTTCTGTGAATGCTGTGGGATAAATGGAGAGCTTCAGTACGGCCTACAGAGACAGCAGCCTAAAGACCTTTAGATCTTCAGCAAGACCTGAAGCAGCTCTGTAAACATTCAAGCCATCAGGTTTTCAATTCTGGTCACATTTCTATTAAAAGCCTAACAGCTTTGTTCACAGCATAACAAAAAGAACATCAGTGTGTCTAATACAATAGAACTTAGCGTGGTGCATCTTCACATGGCAAGCTTGTATATGTACTTTTGAGAAGGAATTTTCAGTATATAAATGTATTACCAGGGTATATTCAGAGTTATTAAAATTAAGTTTAAGACGTTTTGAAGATCTTTAAGATCTGCACAAATAAAATGAATACCGTATGTCCATACACATCTCACACAACCATCTACAATATAATACATTATAAACACCACAAAGTAAACAGCCCTAAATTATCAACAGTTATTACTTGGCATAAATGCATCGTATTTATTGCAAAAGGCTCTCAAACTGCAAAAGTGCAACAGTGATGCAATTTTACTTCGCAAGGTGCAGCACTCACATTTATTTCATTAAATCACATATAAAGTTCATGACAGAATTTTCTCATTTTTAAAAGAATGTCATAACATTGAGCCAAGTCACAGCATCAGACATCAAATCTGACCCTCAATTTTAGTTCTGGAATCATTCTTAACAAATCAAGACTAGAAGACTCAGACCAAATCCTGCGACGCCTCTCTTTTTCTTAGCATAGACCACTGAAAAATTTAAAGAGCTGTGAGACAGAGAGAAAGAGTTTCCCATCATCTCTTATGTTGCTCAAAATGACAACTCGAGAGGATAATTTCATTCCTGTCTGGGAACCAGGCTTTTCAATTAGGAACAGCAGAGCTTAGGCTTGAGTAGAGATGACGGCATTGATGATGATGATGATGATTACAGAGGCACACAGTGACCTGAGTGAAAATGTGCTCTGGTCCACAGAACTGCCTGACCGATGCAGTCTGAGACATCCTGACATTGTCAGCACTGTCAGTCGAAACCTATAGGACATTTTTGTCATCCAATAGGGTACAAGATAAGATAAAACTAAACAAATGTACAAATATTTATATAAATCTACAAATACACATAATAAAAAGTAGCAAGTTGTTTCATAATAGCATCTCAGAGTGGCAGAAATGAAGACAGAACATTTAAAGCTGCAGTCCGTAACTTTTGGCTCTAGCGGTTAATAAACAGAACTGCATGCGTCTTGTGGAAGAACACTGTAGCCGGAGCTACTTTTCTCTGTTTATGTCTATGACGAATCAGGCAAGTACTGGGCTACTCCGCAGCATTACCTACCCGAACCAGTCTGAAATAGTCCGAATATAAACACTTATTATAGGTGTACTGTAGTGCTTCAGGACAAGCCAAAAACACGGTTTAGAAAATGGATTCATGGTGTACTAGCTTATTATATAAATTTTGTAAATTTTGAACACAAAAAAGTTACGGACTGCCGCTTTAAATAAAGATGACCCCAGATCAGCACCGCTGAACTGACTAACAAAAGCAAACAGTGCCAGAGAGCACCGTTGCATTTGCTGAGTCCTTTACATCGTAATGCAATGTGACGTGTGGCCAGCACTGAAGTCCAGAAGACTTCACTTATGCAAGAGACAAAAGAAGAGACAGACACTGCTAGGACTATACTGTAGGGTGACCATACGTCCTCTTTTCCCCTGACATGTCCTCTTTTTGGACTTAAAAAAAATGCGTCCGGCCCAGGATTCGGGTTTTGCTTTCTATAATCGCCATTCATTGTGAGTATTTTTGTATTAAAGCCCTGCGCATGACTGTTTTCTTAATCTCGCTCCCAATTTCTGACCATTACCGCCTGCTCACACAAACAATCTAATATTGCATATAACGTTCGCGCATCAGGGAGCTGCTATCAATATGCGGAGTACTTAAATCACTTTGGATGCAGCTCGTGTAGGATGCAGGGTTGCCAAATCCGTATTTTTTCCACAGAATTGGGCTGATTTTAAACCGTTGCGGCGGGTTGATTTTCTCCTGTGGGTTAAAGGTTTGAAATATTGCATAAATTACATTTGACTGAAATGTTTGTACTGAAACATTTTGCATTCTACCTTTGATAAAGCTGTGGTAGATGTTAAGTTTTGTGAAGGATGGCCACTGATAGGAAGATTTTTAGTTGTGTTTATGATCAATCTGTAAAATGGTGACGGTAAAATATGTATTTTAGGTATGGAAATGACATATTTTGAGTTTTGATATGGGATATGGTCATTGCGCTACTTTGGGGGCTGCTTTAACCCCCCTCAAACCCAAAAAACTGATGGCACTGTTACCAGTGGACCCTGATCAGATTGTACTTGTAACAAAAGTCATTTGCAGCGTCTGTATACTGGAATTTAATGATTAATAAAATATATTATATATTTTGTTCTTCAAAGATGTTAAATGGATAGTTCATCCAAAAATGAAAAGTCTGTCATTAACTCATCCAAACCCTTAAGACTTTCATTCATTTTTGAAAAACAAATGAAACTGTAGCTCAACTGTTCTTATTGATGCACATACAAACAGTACATTAAATATGGTAAATGGAAGACCAAAAGTTTTTGCCTGACACACGTGAACAAACCTTACTGGTTCTTGCGAGTCAAGAAAGCGTGTTTGAGTTCTGTTTACCATATTTAATGTGCTCTATGTATGTGTGTTGATCAAAGTTTCTATGTGAACAAAAGACTAAATTAAATCAGTATCAGTTAATTAGGGCTGGGACGATACGTTAATCTGCCGATTCAATACTATCCCGATACTTGTGTGCCGATTCAATATATATCCGATATTACAATTTATTGTGATTTTTGTTTGCTTATTGAAGACTAGACAATAGAAAATACTTGATCATACTATTAAATAGACTGTATATGATGAGTCATATTAACAAAATGCATCACATCTTTCTGAACTTTTATTTCAGGAGCATACACATACACAGTGTATATTTAAAGTACCTTGAACCATGAAACTTTCAAGTACCAAAACCCTGAACTTGCACATGAATATAATAAATAAAATAAAATAAAGTGCTATGCTACTTTGCATGCCGTTTTAGTCATGCTTAGTCATGCTTTCCCGGCAGTGTGTAAAATCCAAAGTGTTTCCACACTTGGGATTTAAAACGTGAAGGTGCAGAAAGAATTCTCGAAGTGGTTTGATCCTCTGCCTCCATCATGGTTTTGCTTTCTCGCGCCGGCTTGAAACGTATACGACATCATCTAATACAGCGGCGCTGAGCACGCAGAACAATTGTTGTATGAAGTCATCAAAGCACCGCGAGAGCTACAGAGAGCAGACGGCTCCGCATGCTTTTGAATCGCTCTCGCGGTACTTTGATGTCATACGCCGATCGTCTGCACGGTGCTGCTACAAGTCAAACACACCTATACATTTCACCCTCTGTTGGAATAAAAGTGGTAACTTGTCCCCACCACCTCGTAGGATAAGTAAAATAATTAAATATAAATCGATTCTCAGATGAACCAATCAATTTGTAAATCGTTTTAAAAAGAATCGCGATAGTTAGGTTAATAGTTTTTTTCTCCCACCCCTACAGTTAATCATATAAAGCAATCATATCTTGAACAGCTCGATTCATATGGACAAACTTTTTGAAACATAACATTTTTGATCACATGGACGTTTAATGGAGAGACTAGGGTTTCACTAAAATATCTTAATTTAAGTTTCGAAGATAAACGAAAGACTTGCGTACGAAAGCCTTATGGGGTCAGAATTGCCATTTTTAGGTGAACGTCATCAATTTCTCATCTAAATATTAGCTTGGACACAGCTTGCCAAATAAGAAAACAGAGCCACTTGTGGGTGTACAAGCCATCTTTGAAAGGCCTGTGATAGAAAAGCTGTAATCACATTTCAGAATCACTGAACACAAACAGACCTCGATTATCAAATCACTGCTAGCTGGACCACTGTGATTGAAGCAAATAAAATAAGGAAAAAATAAGCCTCGTCTTCAAACAGCAGCAAATTACACAGGACATAGTTCTGGGAAGTGTTTTTCTGAGAAGAAAAGGCACATGCTGGTATGAAAGCATTTCACAGCTGGTGTCATTTCTAATGTATTGATACCTGCATCAGCAGTGGGTGTTTTCTGAGGCGACGGGCTGATGAAGCCTTATCAATCACACATTTCACTCTCTGTGTCAGCTGATGATCACAGAATCAATGCCTCCAGGTGTGTTAAAACGTTTGGTGTCACTCTAGAAGACGAGTGGGTCTCAGGCTCAGACCTCAGACACTCGCGGGCCACCCACAGTGCATTCACTGTTTGTCTGATACATATCAAATTTGCAAGCACTTTTCAAAATCACAAGTTCTGATTTGATTGGCTGGCTTTATGCAAAGTCTCCATCAGGCCCACAACACTACAAAGCTAAGGTTAATACTTTGGTTAATATTCCTCAATGGTCATCAAAACAAAATCAAAACAGCTTGATAACGGTTTAGGTTTTTTGTGGTTTAAAAAAAAAAAAAAGGAGTGAATGGATTTTTATTGTAGGGTGGTTGTGTCCACACACTGCTAAGACACATTTATATGCAAACACCATGTAAAAGTCAATTTCGCATCCAATGTCCCCTTTAAAAATAAATAGTTACACATTCTTTGAATTTCAATTAAATTTAATCAAACTCAAATTCAAATTTAAAATGCATTTTAGAATCCTGTTTGCTACCTCAGTGAAACTGAATTTAAAAGGCATTCTGAATGGTGCACAACTATGGTAGTTGGAAGCTTTAAATATCAGTTAAACAAAGGTTTCCTGTCTCATTGGGCGATTCTTGGTTAGAATATGCCTAGTTTTCTTCCTATACTCTGATTTCACATGTTGTTTTCTCTATTCATCAGGTCATCTTGCAAGTCTTTAGTAGTAAACTGAGGGGTTTTCTCAGTTGCTCTGATCAAACATTTTTTCCTCTTGATGACAATGTGCAACCCCCCCCCCCCCCCCACCC
>NW_015555730.1:1473556-1482155 GCF_001515605.1 Sinocyclocheilus anshuiensis
ACAATGTGGCCCCCCCCCCCCAATACCCTCAAAGGTTTTCTGGTACAACACATTTTAAACTTATGAATAAGGCTGCTAGTTGTATCTCTAGGAACTTTTAGTGTCTTCTTGTAGCCATAGACTCTCCAATGTCCACCTTGTTCTCTATAGCTTTTGTCTTTTGTGAGAGCTTGGTCATACTTGCCACTCAAAATGTACATATTACAGTTGTATAATTTAAACTGTAATAGACTGTTGTTTCAAAACTAGTAAATTATATTCAGTGGTGACCAAAATTAAAAAGAGCACTAGTATTTTCACCAGCTAAAAAATGGTTTTAAGTCAGTTATTTCTATCTTTTGCTGTAGTGTATCAGTAGGAAATATCAGTGTACATTTCCAAACATTCATTTAGCCATTAATTGCAATAATACAATGAGATTTTTGTTTGCTCCACACAGAGATCTGATTTCACCATCATCCAGTCTGTCTGGAATGACATGAAGAAACAGAACAAACTGAGACAGACTCAATGTCCACTTTAAAATATTGCATAAAACATATCCTGTTAACTCAACTGTATCTAAATATGTTGATATTCCTAGTACATGCACATTTTGTGGCAACGAAGATGAAACATTAAAACATTTATTCTTTTATTGTGAATTTGTTCAGAAATTTTGGTTTGCACTTGTATTCCCATTTAAACAAACCCCCTATCTTTGCACAATCTTTTAACTTGAAAGATACTATTTGTTATTACTCTGACAACAAATCTAAAGAATATATTTTCACTTTTTTTTTTTAATTTTGTTTGGCAAATCTATTATCCATAAAGAAACATTTATGGGCTCAATTCCTACTAGTGATGTAACGATTAACTGCGAGCCGGCGTTTGACTAGCAATAAAAAAAATCAGGTCTTTGGAACTATATGAAAAATTCATTTCTATTGACTCTGAATAAGTTTAGATAGCTTTCCTTCATTGCTCTTTTATTTTTATTTATTATTATTATTATATTTATTCCCCTTATTGTAAGCTACCTATATACCCTTTTTCTGTTTTATTTTTCCTCTTCGTATGTATACAGATATTCTTATTTTTACTACTTACTTCTATCTTCTTTTCTTTGTTAATGTTCTCCTGAAGGTGTTTGTATATTTTCATCTTTTTGAATAAAAAAAAAATATATATATTTATATATATATATTATGTGTGTGTGTGTGTGTGTATGTATATGTGGGGGGTGGATAAAAAATGCACTCTTACAACCCTCTATAACATATTACAATACAATCACCAAGAAACAAACAATCATAATTCATCAGCAGTAGATCACAACCGATATTTGCATAAATATGAAGTATTCATTGATTGTGAACTGCTCTGAAACCATGAGCCTGTAGAACGTGCAGCAGCACCACATTTGACATTATGCAGCACTCATATTCATTTCATGAAATCATAGCCTTTTGAAGTGAAATAATCACATTAAGATGCATCATAAATCCTGGTTTTTGTTTGTTATAGCATTTAAGATATTTACGAGTTATGACCCTAAATCAGATCCATCTGAATTTTGTACACTTTTTAAGGGCCTGTGGGGACTTTCGCACACATGCTTCTAAATACATTTTACAGTTCGCCCACATCTATTTTTAGTCGCAAATGCAAGTGAAACGCTTGCACTGTTGAGCCTTGCATTTGACAAGCCCTATTTGTCACCTCGTACTTTCCTGCCACTTCAAGCACAACTGCACGTTCAACAATCACGTTCCTCCGCTCCACATCCAGGGTCATTTTACTGCTTGACTACTGCAACGCCCTTCTCACCAGCATTGTGTCTGAACTTATCTACCATACGTTCCCCTGAGTGCTTGTTTTAAACGTATGGAAATACTCTCATGTCTCTCAGGTCTTTGCAATGCACTGACTAATGGTTTGGACAATATTCAATTTATAACACTACTCCTGCCATTCCTTCCTCACAGGAATGACAACAGACCCCCATTAGGCACTATAATCAGCCCCTTTCCACATAAAGGATTCCTGTAGGTTCAGGCTGAGCACCTTCACCATCTTGATCCTCTTTGGTGGAACTAACAACAGTACGAATGTTTCTGTTACTTGCCTTTTAATGTCATTTCTGCATCTGAAGTCACTTTGGTATGCTAAGGACACACAAAAGGTGCTATAAAAAAGGTAACAGGAGGATAAACTGATGAATTAATACAAAATAAAATTAAAATTAGAATATTTAATTCAACATCAGCTCCTGGAAGCACAGTCTTTCCTTCAAATCTTTTGAAGCACAAAAAGAAGCAAAAATACCTACTTTTTAATGTGGCACAGAAGCAACATAAATGTACGTTATCATTAAAAACTTTGGGCTTGATGATATATAACTTTGAGTTTATTTAGCTTTAGTTATTTTAGTACTTCGACTGAAGCTAAAAATGAGAAATGTTGCTGAAATAAAACAAGTTTAGGTTTTCTTTACATTTTATTTTATTTCAGGTAACCTTTATTTTATTTCAATAAAATGTTTTTTTTATGGTTTTAGTTTCATTTCACAATAATAAACAACAAACTAAGAACCCACAAAAAAATGCATTCTTAAAAATAAAACCTTATTACATACTTTGCATAATTTTTTGTATTATTTTTCAGAAAATATGTAAAAAAAAAACAAAAAAACATTGGCAGCCCAATCAAAGTCACAATGATTGACATGCATAAAATATGCATGTAAAAAAGGAAAGAAAAGAAAAACAAGACATTATATCAATTATATCACTGTAATGGTGAATGCCTGGAGGAAAATTCATAATTTATCTGACCAGCTAGTGCTACTAAACTGCATTTCCCAGCATTCTCTGAGGCAACACAGCAGATAATGAACGGACATGAAACCAAACTCTTATATTTGAGCTTCTTCTTTGCCTAGTTTACTCTGGGCTTCTGAAGAATCTGGAGAATCTGAAGGAGAAGCAGAAACGTGCTGAACACTCAAGGCTTTTCCTAACAAAAAAATAATGCATTAAGAAATTCCCATTTAGGTACAATTTAGATTTGTCTACGAAAATAATTTCAAGCATTAAGTCTACACCTTTAGATCAAAAACATATTCATTTCAGTCAAAAAGTTGTCAAAAAAAATATGGTTCAATAAGCAAGAAAAATCTGCTTTGCCATCAGTTTCAGTCGATCCAGGAAGCAAACATAGTTGTCATTTCTTTAGATGATAGACATCACAGAAGAATATGTTTCATACGAAACTCTCTCAAACATTATGGTATGCTTCCATGGCAACCGTTCTTCCTAAACGCAGGAAGTGCTCGAGCCGTAATGAAACACTGGGCTGTGAGTGACGTTTCCATCAAACCAGCATGAACCTCATGAGAGAGACTGCTGACTTTCCACAAGGTCACAGATGAGTTACAGAACAAATACTTTCCACTGTCAGACATCAGCAGAACAGCAGCACACTGACCCAGCATCCAAACCCATCTCACACCGCAGCACGTCAGCAGCACGCATTAATAACAGCCACTGCAACAACTATTCGTCAACACAATATATGCTTTTATGAAGCAACATACAGTAAAATACTGGAGTGAACTACTGTCAAGCTTGATTTACATGCAGAGACAGACACATAGCCTACACACTCACGCTCTGTTTGTAATAAAAAAAAAAAAAAAAATTGTAATATTTTCAATATTTCAATAATATAATATTTCACAAAAGTGCTGACTTTACTGTAGTTATGATCAAATAAATGCAGTTTTGGTAAGCATAAGAGACTTCAAAAACCATTTAAAAATCTTACTGACCCCAAACCTTTAAACATTTGTGTACATTTGAGCCCATGCATAAAACATTAGGCTCCTGTTCTCACTCTTAGATTAATATGAAAGCATGTGACAGATCCATCGAATCAAATATAAACCACTTACAGTCAATCATAAAAACGGTTACTATGGGGACTGTTCTAAAAAGTTAAAGCAATGCTGCTCTAAAACTCTTGAGACGAGTATAAATCTGTAAGTCTATTATTTGCACTGGTATTGTATCATACAATTATCATCATCCATAATTATGCACTGCTGCCCTATATGGCCCTGTAATGTAATACATCCTACAGCTGCAAAAACAGCCCTCTATTCTTGACAACTTAAGTGCTGCGTCTGGAGTGGGTGGGTTTATGGAGTCATTTATATAAAACCATGTTTAACTATATGAAAGTGAATATATTTGGAGGAAACCATGCATATGGATACAGACCTTTAACACCCAGCATTTGTTATTCCAGGTTTGAGGTACTTCATTTGCATTTTTAAACATTTGAAAGTGACAAAAAAATAGTGCTACTCTGATGGCAAATGCAGAAAAACTGATTCTGTTTGGTTTTTGTTGCCAAGAGGGCAAAGGCAGCACTTAGCTTTGCTACTAGCAATCTTTCTTTTGAAACGAAGTGAATTTATGCCCCTCGGCTTTAACTGTTAGCATTTGTGGAGGACTATTTTTTGGGAGAAGAGGCAGAGATAAAGGGCAGCAGACAGAGAGAAGACGTTGTTCTAATTTCTCAACTTGTTAGCACTTAACGTGGTGCTAGCAGTGGTGAGGTGGGTCCCAAAGAGAGCTGAGGTGTGAAATGTGCAATGAAGCTAATAACGTGGTGCTAGAACTGCAATCAAACACACTTCATCACACACATTCTCAGAGAACGGACTCACAATAACAAACAGACCGGCTCACTCCTGCTTTCAGAGTACGGCACGACTCGCATCACAGCAGCACTGACACAAAACAATGTGACTAAGTTCACAAACACACACATCTTAGCGTGAGATGAGAAAAACAACAATATGAGCTTGATTTTTACATTTTCTATAGAGAATGTGAGTGGTGGCCACAAATCTCACCAACATGATGTATCAGGGATTTGTGGGTTACCACCAGGCTGAATGCTAAGGTGTTCCTAAGGTTGATAGATTGTTGGTTGTTAGGATGTTCTGAGTAGTTGCTTAGAGGGCTACATGATACATAGAAATAGAATTGATATGGCAATTATGTCTTAGTGCGGTTATCAAACTGCAAATTAATTCTGCAACTGAATAAATGTAATAATAGATGCAATCTGAAACTCATAGGGCATATTTATTTGTTGGCAAACCACTTGATGGTTTAACATAGGGCTGGGTGATATGTTGATTCAGTCGATATCTATAATTAATCTAAATTTCAAATCTTTATTTCTTTCCAGTTTAAAGTCAATAAATATATATAAATATAGTCAATAAATATCTTAATATAAAGATTAATCTCTTAGTTTCTGCATGTTCTAATGAGAGATATTGTTTCAAATCATGAAACAGGGTTGTGTTGCCTGACTTTGATGACGTGGGCTATTCATATCAAATTTGATTATATTATTAATGTAGACATGTATTAAATGTATTAAAGGAGTAATGGAATATATTTACAGTATTTTTTGTGATTAAGCTATAGTGTTTGTGCATTTATACTAAATGTATTTAGACTACTGTTTTTCATACAAATACCTAGAAACCAGAAAGATATAGTTTTACCGTAGTATTGAGGTGCTACATGTGTGGCTTTAACTGTGGTTATCATGATCTAAGTGTATGCTACTATGGAAGCCCGGTGGTTAATTTTAATAAAACTCAAACAATCAGAATAACTAAATTTCACCAAATAAAAATGAGGTTGTTACAATTTTTTACAGATGTTGCTGTTTTTGATAATGAACAAATTTACATCTGCATCCTAACTCAAGCTAATACTGTCAAATGTGATTAAATGTAAAACAATTTAATATTAATATTGCAGCATGCACTGCAAACTGTGCTGAAGATACGCGTCAAAGTCAAACAACACAAACCTGTTTCATGATTTGAAACAATATCACTCATTAGAACATGCAGAAACTAAGAAATTAGTTTTTATATTAAGATATTTATTTTGTTAAGGAAAAATGACTGGAGAAGTGTAAAGAATTCAAAAACATGAAGTGTTTGTTATGTTCTGACCATAGAGTAGTTTAAAACCACAATTAATGGATCTGGTTTCTACAACTTTTACTAAGGAGCAAAAATCTGCCTTTTAACTTAAAAGAAATAAGAAACAAATAGTTATTTGAAGTCAGCTTGGTGTATCCTGGCCTTGAAAGAGGTTTGAGTTGGTTTTCGTGCAGAGTAAACATAAAATGTGAACACCCAAACTTTTCACGTTTTTTTCTAAACCGTTCAGCCCTAAAAGGATGGTTCATGCTATTTATTTTCCATTATTTTCTCCAACAAAATCACCCCCAATCATGCTAGAATGATTATTTCTTTCCAAATAGAGCTATTCAAGTCACCTGATGAAAATTCTTGTAATTCTTTGTCATATCGCAAAATTGCAATGTCAGTTTTTCCCAATATCCTGCAGCCATAGTTGTCTACTAACTTAAATGAAAAACCTCACTCCCAAATCTCTACCTCTTTTCCAGAGAGATGGTGTTGGATCTCGTTCTAGAGCCAGTGATTGGCCAGCGCAATATGGGATCCTATCACAAACTGATTTAACTTGAAAACTAACCGATGACAATGCGTGGCTGTTGCTGAAAGCTGGCATTCAATATTTCTTTCCATATCTCTTTGTAGACCATTTTTCCTAAAGTAAAAATCTAATCTGCAAAATCCCTTTTTACAAGTGCGATGCCTTGGGTAAACTACACACAAATTTGAAACAGCAACGCGTATCAGATCTCATCAGGAAGCAGCGGAAACCATGAACACATTTCTAAAGCACCCAAACCGCCAATTCTCTGGTCACAGCAAACAACTCAACTGATACAATCAGGCAAGAGTATGCAGCAGTTGTGGTTTGGAGAATGACTGCCACGATGTGTGGAAGCGTGTATATCTGATCAAATCTTTGCCTCCCACTGAGAAAACATCAACAGATTCAATAACATATTGCCTCAGACATATCTCTTCCCCCCACATGGCACGAGGACATTAAGCCAAAGAAATAACCATTTCAAACTGCAGGCCAATAAATTGTTGTACGTTAAACATTCTGCCTCATCTGATACAGGACTTAACATTTGAGCAGTTGAGTTGTGGTATAAGGCCACATTCCCATCAAACATTGCAAACTGCTAGACAAGATAGTAAGGTGTCTGGATGAGAAAGGTCATGTAGGCCACGTGCACGTCATGATTTCACAGTCCTAAAATGCTTCTTGGCAAACCACATTGTGATTTCCGGACTGTGGTTCACTAGTGACATTTCAATGTCGAGTTTCGCACCACAATATGATAACTGCCAGGCAGCCAATTAGGGATTTCTTTTTTTTTCTTCATCCAAAACTTTCTGGACACTGAAGAATGCCAAAGACATTTGGGCTGCAGAGCTAATAGAAGCAGGATGACATTTGAAAACACATGATTTCTGCCCACATTTCTTTCCCTTTAATGGTGATGTTTCAGGACCAACCCAACCTTGAATGGCCGCATTAACTCAGAATAACACAAAGAGATTATATATATACTTCTGAAATAAAGTAATAAGTAAATGCTAAAATAATCCTCTGGCACTTACCGGCCACATAGAAAAACATAACAGTTGATGCACATCCAAGAGATCAATAGGGCTAAATGGATGTTCTGATTGGTTGCCAGGGCTCGACAATAAGGACTGTCCGATGGCCCGGGGCCAGCAGGAAAGACGCTCGGGGCAGTTGACGAATTTGTCACTGGCCCGATTGAGCCACTGCTGCGTCGTCACTAAGCTTATCGTGTAGAGGTCGACCGATTTTTAGCATTTTTTAATTAATCGGCATCAGCCGATTGTGCTGCAAATTAGGCCAATTTATAGGCAGGCGCATCTGCAGGCAGCTAAGCGTTGTTGCGGAACACCGGAGAATCTCTCTCTGGCTGCGTGAGAGACGGAGCAACTCACACTCTGCAGCCGCTTCTTGTTCACACACAGCTTCTGCTAATGATGGCAGGGAAAAACAGACCGTTTCGAAAGTGGAATTATGTTTTACCCTACTAGAATTGATGCCGGAAAGTTATCATATTCATAAGTGCAACAAGTTATTTGCATGTGAAAGTAGAAACACATGCAATTCAGACGAAACTTCTAGACTGATTATAACGTGCACCTTAACTTTCCTCATGAAATGTGTGTGTGGGACCGACAATAGCCTCCACGATGTCATCGCTCGTGGCCAGCGCACTCTTAAGCAGTTATGAGCAGCAGGCTGTGTAATATGTGTGAACTCTTTTATTTTTGTTATCACTTGGCCATTTGACTTATAGCAGTGTCCAGTGTTTCAATAACATTGAGTTATTTGTTATTTGTGAGTTATTTGTGGCGGCTCGTCTGACTTTTATTTTGACGGCGCCGAGAACGGCTGCGGCAGCGCCTGAACACACAGTGCTCACATTTTCCCTCTTGTTCGCTGTTGTCATTCAGTTCTGTCTAATACGGATAGAAGTCTATCTAACAATCAGATAGAACTGTTAAACAAAATAATTAAAATGTATACAAAAAAGTATTATAACGATTGCTTTAATATTATTAAAGGCAAACATTATAATACTT
>NW_015555730.1:1482877-1483360 GCF_001515605.1 Sinocyclocheilus anshuiensis
TCTCTGGCTGCGTGAGAGACGGAGCAACTCACACTCTGCAGCCGCTTCTTGTTCACACACAGCTTCTGCTAATGATGGCAGGGAAAAACAGACCGTTTCGAAAGTGGAATTATGTTTTACCCTACTAGAATTGATGCCGGAAAGTTATCATATTCATAAGTGCAACAAGTTATTTGCATGTGAAAGTAGAAACACATGCAATTCAAATTAAAATTCTGGGCTGATTATAACGTGCACGTTAACTTTCCTCATGAAATGTGTGTGTAGGTCCGACAATAGCAGCATCCACGATGTCATCGCTCGTGGCCAGTGCACTCTTAAGCAGTTATGAGCAGCAGGCTGTGTAATACGTGTGAATTCTTTTATTTTTGTTATCTCTTGGCCATTTGACTAATAGCAGTGTACAGTGTTTCCCATACATTGAGTTATTACTTCGTTGAATAAACTGATCACTGCACGTTTCAAAATTAAAATGCAGCGCGG
>NW_015555730.1:1483375-1484253 GCF_001515605.1 Sinocyclocheilus anshuiensis
GATTGTGCTGCAAATTAGGCCGATTTATAGGCAGGCGCACTGGCGGGCAGCTAAGCGTTGTTGCGGATCTCCCTCTGGCTGCGTGAGATGGAGCAGCTCACGCTCTGCAGGCTGCAGCAGCCGCGGCTTGTTCAACTTCACACACAGGCTCAGCTAATGGCAGGGCAAAACAGACCGTTTCGAAAGCGGGATTACGTTTTACCCTACTTGAATTGATGCCGGAAAGTTATCATATTCATAAGTGCAACAAGTTATTTGCATGTGAAAGTAGAAACACATGCAATTCAGACGAAACTTCTAGACTGATTATAACGTGCACCTTAACTTTCCTCATGAAATGTGTGTGTGGGACCGACAATAGCCTCCACGATGTCATCGCTCGTGGCCAGCGCACTCTTAAGCAGTTATGAGCAGCAGGCTGTGTAATATGTGTGAAATCTTTTATTTTTGTTATCACTATGGCAGTTTGACTTATAGCAGTGTCCAGTGTTTCCTATACATTGAGTTATTTGTGGCGGTTCATCACAATATCAAAACTGACCGCCACAAATAGATTTTCCAAAAGGCTTATACTTTGTTGAATAAAATGAGTGCTTCACGTTTCAAAATTAAAATGCAGCGCAGGTGTTTTTATATGAATGTATCTTTGAAAAGAACCGACCGTCTTCAGAAAAGCTTCGGTGTCATTTTCATTTCGTCTTTCCTGTAACGCCCGATAAAGTAACGTTAGCGTTTGTGAGCGCAGTCACAGTGCTTATTAGATTACAGCTGTTACCGGGGAAACCGCTATATCTCCACTCCAACAGCGTCTCCTGCTGGTATAGAATGAATTAGCATTTGCAAGTCTGTGGGAAACACTGGTGTCTGTCAGCGAACAT
>NW_015555730.1:1484456-1488382 GCF_001515605.1 Sinocyclocheilus anshuiensis
CGGCCATTGACTGCCCTGATTTCTAAATATCGGCATCGGCCAGTAAAAAAACCCATATCGGTCGATTATCATGTCAATAAGCTTACGTGTTTTAAGCCGTGCCACTTTAAAAATTCAAAGCGATTTTAAAGCATTCAAGCAAGACGCTAAAGACGACTACATTCTATACTCACGCACTCGCGTGTTCTGTGTGTACTGTGCGCATTCTTGCACAGACAAATACATACAAAAAGCATGTACAAAAAAAATACATACCCATCTTGGCAAGTAACTTTGTAGTTTTAACTATTATTAATCTATATTTAACATTTATATATTTAACATATTATACAGTGTAGTACAGATGCACCTACCAGTCGACTGGGCGTTTTTGTTTTATTTCAACTGATTTCTGAATTGGGGGTTTATATGAATGTATCTCTGTGGGGAACTGACTGTCTTCAAAAAAGTTTACATGGTGTTTTCTTTTCATCTTGCCTCTATAATGTATTTAAACAGTGTTAATAAGTGCTGCGCTGCTTTGTTTACAGCGGCAACCAAGGAAACGCTGTTTTATTGCGGTTTCATAAGTGCCACCTATTGGCAAAGACTGAATTTGTATTTTCATTCAGCCCGTCTGTATTTCCTAAAGCATTATATCATTTGTATCTTTGTTCTATATATTCAGTTGTGCTATTGTTTGTAATTTGTTTAGTTGTTCTTATTTACTGACTGTTTACTTGTCTTTAGTAATATTAGAACTTTATATTTGTTAGGCTAGTAGTTTTTGTTGTGGTTTCGAAATTGGAATCGGGAATTCTAAAATTTAATTGGTATCTAAAAGTTTGGTGTCATATAAGCTTATTTATTAGAATAAAAAATAATATGGGTCAAAAACAATGATAGCAGCAGCTATTTTATTTTTTTGTGGCAGGGCCAGTGACAATATTAACCATTGGCCCAACCAGGCCAGTAGAAAAAAATCCTTAGCATTGAGCCCTGGTTGCTCACTAATTTATTTATTTAAAACAATAGGATAGTCGGCGTGCCAATGGTGATGTGAATAGTATCATGGGAAATGGGAAGCCACTGTTTCAAGTCCAAATTTCTGTGTAAAGACAGCAGGGACTGGTTGGCAAAATGAGCTACACTGAAGCAAACTAAACGAATCCAACAAAAAGCCTTAGCATTTAACTGGAAACCATTTGACCTTAATGTATCCTTTAGTCCAGTAGACCACAGTTCACTCAGACCCGCAGCTTGTGCTCGCACTGTGAACTTTTGTGAACTTTACGTTCAGACATGGAAAATATCACATTAGCACAAAGCGCTCCAGGTGCACTCACGAACAAAAACCTTGGTCAATCTGTCACTCAATTCACTGACAGATTGATGACATGCTAATTCAACAATCAGTGATGGCATCAGCTAGAAAAAATAACTCAGCTGGACATTGGACACCAAAGGAGATGTTTAGTAGAATGTTCTCACTACTTTTTTTTTTCCATACAACAGTAAGGGACAAAAACCCAGAAGTAGGGCTGAGAAGATAAGCTTATCTCCTAAATCAATACTACCATGATACTTGGGTGCTAAATCGATATGTATTGGAATTTTTAAGAATTGCGATTCTACAAATATTGTGATTCGATATTGCGATTTATTTTGGGGTTTTTAACACTATATCATTGGGAAATGTTGAATAATACAGACAGTACATGATGTATAAGATGAGTCATATTTACAAAAACAATTCATCATTCATTCATTTGTTCAACCGATCATTTGTTCATTTTTAGGTTTAAACTAGACTTTAAATAAATCTCCTACATTTATAGCGATAATTATTTATTTTCTGAAAAGAGCATCAAAACGTATGGAGGACTGTCTGTAGCTTGTATGTGTAGAAGTGAAAATATTTTTTTATCAAAATGAAAATTCATTCAAAAATTAGAAATTTATATTGTCAGCCCAGCTCCAACATCCATACAGACAACTTATTTACCTTATATATGCTGTGTGCACAAAACAGATGTTGACATTTGAAACACGCCACCTGAGAAGCACTAACTGAACATTACTGTTACCTAGTGATTAGTTAGATACTACCCAGAAGTAGCATCATAAATGCAGTCCATATTATTTGTGCGCTGGTGCTGGTGTGCTGGTGTTGAATTCTTATGAAGCCACACAATAGCTGTGACAAATACATCATCTGACAATAGATGATGACGCCATTACAAAACCATTCAAACCTTCTCTGAATGATTTTGGAAGTAACAATTAACATTTGCTTTAACTCGGGTCAACATATTCTTCACATTTAAAGAGCCTGTGAGGGACAGAAATCTATTTTGCAATGCATGATAGGAAAACATTAGTGCTACCAGTGTCCACAACAGACCTTCAACAAAGTTAATTCCTACTTCCATGCAGCCATGCAAAAAGTACATATGAACGGCTCCCTCAAATGTGTGACTTTTTAAATAGCAATTTACGTTCAATCAACCTCAGCTTTCTCATTTATTAAAAGCCTGCTACAGCTCTCTCCACACACTAAATATAGAAACTATTCTACTTCCATTCAGCGGGTCTGGTGAACAAAGGACTAACCCCCTCAATATCCCAATTCGCAAAGTCCCAGAATAATAACGCTGTGGTTTCCTGTACCTCAGCGGAGATGTCATATTTGGTGAGTAAGGGGGGCTACTCAACAAAACCCGTTAGGCTGCTAGAACAATGGGGCACAAATTGAGTGGTGGCAAATGGTACCCATAAGTGACTACGGGAGAGAAAATTAGCTTAGGAACGGATACAGAACAGGTTTTACATCTGCAGCCTCATGTGAATGATATTTTATAGGATATCTATGTCAGGATATTTTACTGAAAGGGATTTACGGTCTAAATAAAGTCCCTAAATAGAAAGTTGCTATAAAGCTGGAGCTTGTTAAAGCTTGATGTTCCCAGTCATTTTGATATTAGATGTCACCATGGATACTTCTAGTAAACATACAAATCACACTTCACCATAAAACACGACCTTTTAAATGAACAACATGCATTATTTTAGTGCAAAGCCACTGTGCATGATTGCAAGATATATTATACACCATTGTTCAAAAGTCTGGAAGATTTTATGTTTTTTAAAGCAGTCTTTTATGCTCACTGAGGGAGTTTTTATTTGATCAATAATCAGTAAATACAATAATACTGTGAAATATTACAATTTAAAATAACTTTTCTATTTGAATATTTGAACTATTTGAATATCCTTTGATCAAAGCTGAATTTTTAGCATCATTACTCCAGTCTTCGGTGTCACATGATCCTTCAGAAATCATTATAGCGTGGATATAAAATAAATTTACATTATTTTGGGATACTGTCGAGCTCGAGTCAAACATTGTTTATGCCTGACATATTGGTTGTGGCATGAAGCACAGCAGACTGCATGTGCCCTGAGAGGTGTTTATACTCTGTGTTCACCCTAGCACGACTCTCCGAAGTGACAAGCAGCAGTGTGGAGAAAAAAATCAGCTGAACTAGCAAGATGCAGCACTGAAAAGTAGTAGTTTGCCAAACTTTACCCTAGCAAGGAACAATATTACTTGTTCAAAGGCAGCTTACTGATCACATATATAGCTAAATTGGCAAAGCATGACAATGCTAAGGTCATGGGTTCAACTCCCAGCACAACATCTTGTACTAGGCAACCCTCTACATTGCGAGTTAATCACTCGCATATGCGACTAAATCTTCACTCTGGCGACTAAATTATGTCTAATATTAGCCAATTGCTAATAAATTCTCAGATTTTACTCGCCGGTGTGTGAGTTGGAGGCTAAGTATAAGTTTAGCTCCGATATATTTTCACTCGCCGAACACTCTCTGACTGAGCGCATCAGAGTTTCACTCTCCGTCAAGCGATCTGATATTTTTCAGTTA
>NW_015555730.1:1490948-1498704 GCF_001515605.1 Sinocyclocheilus anshuiensis
ATATATATATATATATATATATATATATGTGTGTGTATATGTGTGTATGTTTATGTGTGTATGTATGTGTGTGTGTGTGTATGTGTGTGTGTATATGTGTGTGTGTGTGTGTATATTTATCAGTCTGGCGAGTAAACAAAAAAATGTACTAGCCAATGGCAATTCAATTGCCAAGGTGTTCGTAGAGGGCTGCTAGGGATTAAAATTTTCAGGTATTTTTATAATCAATTGTCAATATAATCAATTTAAAATAATATGCACGACCAGTCACAAGTTTGTGGTCAATAAAATTTTTACATTTTATGGAAGACGTCTCTTACACTCTCAAAAAAAAAAGGTATAAAAGCTGTCGCTGGGAGAGTGCCCTTTCAAAAGGTATAAATTTGTACCTTATTTACCCCCAAAAGATGCATAAAAGTGCCTTAAAGGTACGTATTAGTACCTAAAGTGTACATATTAGCATTGTAAAGGTAAATATTTGTACTTTTTGAAAGGCACTGCCCCAGTGACAGCTTTTGTATATATATTTTTTCTGAGAGTGCATACTCACCAAGGCTGCATTTATTTTAACAAAAATACAGTAAAAACTGTAATATTGTGAAATATTATTACCTACACGTTTTTCATTTCAAAATTCCATACTTTTCCAGACTTAAATTTCCAAACCTCTCAGTAGATTTTCAGACCATATTTAACATCAATTGTTCATACAGCGTTATCTTCAGCTTTACATTTGGTATATTTTATAGTCATCTGTAAATATTTTTATTTTCTCAGGGTTTTTTTTCATTGATTTTCTCAAAGTGACATTAACATACAGAGTCCCTAAAATAGTGTTTCTCAACGGGGGCATTCGGAGAGCCTCAGGGGGCGCTGGAAGCAATATTTTTGAAAGGGGGCACTGAGGTGCTCTTGGGGGGCGTTTGGTTACGGTGAGTTTACACCAAAGAATGCGGCATCAGTTTACTGTAGCGCTTGCGCTCAGTTCTGAATGAACTTCAGAACTTCAGTGCTTTGTCGCGCCGGGTGTAGTAGTGTTAAGACCAATACTACCGCTTCTAGACTAGACGGTGTATCATTTCCATAGCAACGACTCTTTACTTTAGCGTTCGCTCGGCTTTCCGTAGTGCAGCTGCTGAACTTCCCGTAAAACCAATATGCCTTTAGACACGATAAAGCATGAGATGCTTTTTCTTGTTTAGAAAAATTGATATAAATGCTTTTTGTTTGCTGATTGACAAATTTCTAAAGAGTTTATTCAACGCTCATAAATATAGCCTAATTTATATTCATGTGGCTTTTTTTCTGCTTTTGAAACTTGTGATAATATTTCAAGTCCAATCAAATCAAATATGTCATGAATGTCATGTGCCATTCCATGTTATATATGGGTTAAAATACATGCTTTTAAGATATATATTATAAATAAAATATAGCCTATGCCACCATTCAAAAAAAGGTCAATAAGATTCGTTAATGGTTTTGAAACAAATCTTTTCTGCTCAGTAATTTTGCATTTATTTGATAGAAAATAGCCTACAGTAAAAACAGTAAATCTACAATTTTAAAGAACTGCTTTCTATTTGAATATATTTTAAAATGTTTTCCTTTCATGCTAAAGCTCTATTACTCCAGCTTTCAATGTCACATGATCCTTCAGAAATCATGCTGATTGTTGCTCAAGAAATAGTTACAGTTTACTGTAGCGCTTGCACTCAGTTCTGAATGAACTTCAGAACTTCAGTGCTTTGTCGCGCCGGGTGTAGTAGTGTTAGACCAATACTACCGCTTCTAGACTAGACGGTGTATCATTTCCATAGCAACGACTCTTTACTTTAGCGTTCGCTCGGCTTTCCGTAGTGCAGCTGCTGAACTTCCCGTAAAACCAATATGCCTTTAGACACGATAAAGCATGAGATGCTTTTTCTTGTTTAGAAAAATTGATATAAATGCTTTTTGTTTGCTGATTGACAAATTTCTAAAGAGTTTATTCAACGCTCATAAATATAGCCTAATTTATATTCATGTGGCTTTTTTTCTGCTTTTGAAACTTGTGATAATATTTCAAGTCCAATCAAATCAAATATGTCATGAATGTCATGTGCCATTCCATGTTATATATGGGTTAAAATACATGCTTTTAAGATATATATTATAAATAAAATATAGCCTATGCCACCATTCAAAAAAAGGTCAATAAGATTCGTTAATGGTTTTGAAACAAATCTTTTCTGCTCAGTAATTTTGCATTTATTTGATAGAAAATAGCCTACAGTAAAAACAGTAAATCTACAATTTTAAAGAACTGCTTTCTATTTGAATATATTTTAAAATGTTTTCCTTTCATGCTAAAGCTCTATTACTCCAGCTTTCAATGTCACATGATCCTTCAGAAATCATGCTGATTGTTGCTCAAGAAATAGTTATTCATTTTATTATTATAGCTGGCACACCACAAAAACAAAAAAGCAAGATTTTAAATGTAATTGATAATAACAAAAATATAAATTTAATTATTAACTGATATAACAAAGATATAAATCAGGACTGCACTAAAATAATAACTACTTTGAAAATGAGAAGCATATGTTTCCCATCTTTCTACAACCCCAATTCCAGAAAAGTTGGGACGTTTTGTGAAATGCCATACAATCAAGAAAATTTGTTTATTGTTTAACCTATATTTAATTGACTGAAGTACAAAGAAAAATATCCAATGTTTTCAATGGCCAACTTAATTTTATTTTGTAAATATAAACTAATTTTGATTTTGATGGCTGCAACGCACTCCAAAATAGTTGGGACAGAGGCATGTTTAACACTGTGTCACATCAACTTTCCTTTTAATTACAATGTTTCATTGTTTGGGAATATGTGGATACTAATTGTTAAAAGTTTTGTGAGCAAAATTATGCCCAATCTCACTAGATACAAGACTTCAGATGCCCATCAGTCTGTGGTCATCGTTGTCTGATTCTCCTTTTCATGATGGGCCATACATGTTCAATATGAGACAGATCTGCAGGCCAGTCAGTCACATGCACATGCGTCTACGAAACCATACTGTTGTAGCACATGCAGAATGAGACCTGGCATTGTCTTGATCTAATAACCATAGACTTCCCATGAAAGACATCATCTTGATGGCAGTATATATGTCTGTACAATTCCAATATATGCCTCCATGTCAATGGCACCTTAACACATGCCAGTCACCGATGCTGTTTGCTCTGCTGCACCCCCATACCATGACAGACATTTGCTTTTGCATCTGTCGCTGATGCAAGTCTGGATGGTCCCTTTGGTCTTTGGGACTCAGAACTCAGCATCATTTTTCCCAAGAAACAAGTGGAAATGTGTACTCATTTGAGCACAGCACACATTTTTGTGTCTTTTAGACTATCTGAGATGAGCTCTGGTCCAGAGAATCTGGTGTTATCACTGCATAAAATTGATAGCTTTCTCCTAGAGTAACAGAGATTCAAGTTGCATTTATTGATGCAGCAGCAGACTGTGGTAAATGACAGTGATTTTCTGAAGTACTACTGAGCCCATGTGGCTATATTTAACACCACAGCATGATGGTTTCTCATGCAATGCCATCTGAGGGCTCAAAGGTAAAGCACATTCAACTGAGGCCTTGCTCTACATGTACTGGGATTTCTCTGGATTCCCTGAATCTTTTCACAGTATGGTAGTTGGTGAAAGACCTAAATGCTTTGCGATTTTGCATTGAGAAATGTGATTTTTTATTTGTTTGGCACAAAGTGATGAGCCATGATCCAGCTTTGCTTGTAAAGACTGAGATGATCCTTTTATACCCAAACATGATACCCTGGCCTATTACCAGTTCTTGAACGGTTTCAAAACTGTTTAATTTCGATATTCTATAGCCTTTTTATTTTTATTTTGCCTCTGTCCCAACTTAATTGGAGTGTGTTGCAGCCATCAAAATCGAAATTTGTTTATATTTATAAAGTGCATTTATGTTGGTCAGCAAACACATTGGAAATATTTTCTTTGTACTTCTGTCAATTAAATAAATGTTAAAGAGAACTAACAAATCACAGGTTCTTGATTTTATTGCATTTTACAAAACATCCCAACTTTTTTCTGGAATTGGGGTTGTACTTTGAAGTATTTGTAAGCAAAGTTTGAAATATTGTTACACAATTTATGAAATATAGTAAAAGAGGGTTTATATTTCTTCCATTTGCATGTGTAAATATGGTATTTACCCACCAAAATTACCATGTCTACTATGTCAGAAAAAAAGGAAATTCAATATATTCAAAAAAAAAGAAAAAAAAAAAGGGTATTTTCTAAAACTAAGTTATAAATATTGTTATTTTTCACTGAAAGCTAGCTGAAAACATCCGTACATATGACAGCAGAAAAAGGGTGTTCAAGAGTTACAGGAACAGAAGAACAAACTAAAATCTCTTTTTTAAAAATGCCCCTGTGGATATATTCTAAACAGGATTTTTTTTATCAAGTCTCTTTAAATTTGGGGCAAGGTATATCAGATCTCAACATAATTGAAGCTGTAGTAATGAAAATCACCAACATGCTTAAAAACTCTGTAAATTAATCTTATTACACTTATTTTCAAATATTTCACTGTAAAAAAAGTTCTTCACTGTCTTTTTTGATCAACTCAATGGATCCTTAAATTAATGTAATTTCTTAAAAATCAAAATGACCCTATACATTTGAATGGTACTGTAAACACAAAATAATAATCAACTGTAATGTTCAGTGAAGACATTTAGAATGTTTTATTTGATGGGTGGCAGTGAGGGACCTGGATAATGGGTAAAAAGGTTGAGAACTACTGCCCTAAAATATAAATAAATAAATACAGACTTTTGCATGCACACAAGAATGCATGCTTATGCATTACAATTTCTAGTTTTATATAACCTATTTCCATTGTGCATCACTGTCATCTTACTATGAATAAAACGAGAGCATGAATGCACATGAATTAATAGAGATCTACTTGCTCAAAATTTCCTCTGTGGTGTCGGATAAACCATGACTCAAAATAGGCTGATGGCATAATACAGCTGTTTTCCTTTGTCCTATTTGCCAAGTTCAAGGGTCTATAAAAAAGACTGGTACTGTAAAAAGTGTTCAAAATTTGGCTTTCATTAGGGCAGTATGTCATATTTCAAGGCCTTAGGTCTCTTGGCCAAGAATCCACACCGTGAAATAGGCTGATGACACAACAGGTGGCTCAGTGTGCATTGTTTAATGGTTTCTCATGCGCACATAAAAATCTGTATATTTTAAATTTTTGCAAAGGTCCTTGAGGCGATGTAATAGGGATGAAACAATACAGTCAGCCCACGTTCAATACATACCTCGGGTTTTTACCACGGTTCAGTTCTGATGGCTTGGCACATCAGTGTTTTTGTTTTTTTGCGAAATGTGATTTTTAAAACAAATTTCAGTACACTGAAGAAAAACATGGATCATCATATGTCTACTTCAAATTTCTTTTAAAAGAACTATTATTTTTTCCTATTTTTACCCAAAATAGGATTGATTGGCCATTACTGAATGCTATAAACACATGTAAAGTCTGTTTCATTCATACTGGAAGCTGGAGGGCGGAAACTCCACATATGCATCACAGAAGCAACAGAACTGATGACGCTCCAGGAAATCCCTATGGGCAAAGGAATCAAGCTTTCGCTGAATAAAAAGAAAGAAATGTCTTAAATGATAAAACATGAAAAGAGAAGAAAAAAGACTGCTCGATCATGCAGGTTTGCATTGCACAACATCAGAAAGATCAGGCCCTTTCTAACGGAGCATGCTGCACAGACAATAAATACTCGAATGCAACAATGTATACTTTATCTGTGTTCTTCAAGCTATCTCAGGTATTTTTATAATAATTAACTATATTTATAATCCATTGCTATTCGGCATAGCCTTTATTACAGAGTATATTTTCTGTGTCATTATTTTAAACACTCAACTGATGTTGTGAAGTAAAAACGTTGTTTTGTTGGACAACAGGTTTAGAAACGCTTCTTATAACAGGTCATTACAAGGGAAGATGTTCGGCACGCATTGTTTTTTCCAAATGCACTTTCTAAGCAGGGAGGTGTTTACTCATCTTGGCACGTAGTTGTGTTTGACAATCACTAAAGAATCACTAAACAACTGCCATGAAAACACACTTCTTGTTTGATCAATTTATTTTAATTAAATTCTTAATTTAAATCAAATCCCATACTTTTCCAAACTGCGTAAGAACCATGTATTACAACTTATAATAACTGTTTTCTGTTTGAATATATTTACAAATTTAATTTATTCTGAATAAAAGCATTAATTTCTTTAAAATAAATGTAAAAATACATATTACTCATCCTGAACTTTTGAACAGTAGTGTACATAAATTCTTCTTAATAAATTTCAGTACACTATTTTAAACATTACTTTTTACTTTAAAACACATTACACAGGACACATTCCTTTATTTAGTATTTAATTTAAATTTACAACTAATTTATTACAGTTTGTAATGTTAATAAATGTGTACAGAATATACAAATAGAGAACACTTTATCCATTAAAACTTCCTTTTCGGGTATCATGAAATATGTTGCAGATATAAAATGACAAATGCCCTGTGTCTTATAGGGTTTAAGTTTTATGTCTTATATGGTTCAAGTTTTATATGGTTTACAGTTTAGAATTCTTGTTATTGAATTTTACATTTAAAAATCAAATTTCCCTTAAAATGCACACTGAAGTCTTTTTTAAAAATAAAATTACATAAATTTTTACAAAAAGTACAATTAAATGTCCAAATGTTTCCACAACATGTAAGCAGATAACTTTACAACTGTGCAAGAGGCAATATCAAAGCATATATTTAAAAATGTGCCTATGAGTGATCAAACCAATGCCGTTGTGTTGAAGCCACTGCTGCGTTAAAGGTAAGACGCAGCTTAGTTTCATCCATGTGTGTGAGCCTGAAGGTGAACAGAAAAAAAATGAAGCTATTTGACCTGGGAAGCGCAACACGGCTGTTATGAACACCGTCAGCAGTGACAGGATTTCTGACATGGACTGCTGAGATGTTATAACTGCTAAGCGGAGAACTGAGACAGGCTGACAAATGAGAAAGAAGTCAAAGAAGCTCTGAAGCGGTGTTTCTAGGTCAGTGATTTTAAGAGGGAGCCATGAGGCACACCTTTCTCTTTCACACTTCAGAGAAAAAGTGGAAAAAGACAAGACAAATGCAAAAGAAAAAAGGTAAAGAAAAAAAAACTCATTCCATATACAGCCTGATGCAGCACTTTGAGCTATGAAAGTGTAGCTGACGGCAACAAAGTTGGGATAAAAGAAATATTCCATGCAGGGTTCATCATTTCAAGCACACCTTTTTTTTAATCACACACCCATGACCAATTTTAAAGATCAGATAAAATCATTAATAAAGCAGAGCCAGTCAGCATGAAGATGACCTTAAATGAAGAGCAAGGTCAGAAGAGGAAGGCTGTACGGAAATGTGCTCATAAATAAGCAAAGCAATGTAAGTGCAAAGACTCATATCACACTGCAATAACACTGATCCAGCACACCGACAGAAAGATAGCGCCCAGTTTGATTTTCATGCGCATCTCGTCAGTAAAGCCGCTTCTGGTGATAAGTAGTAAACTAATGCTTTCAGATGGAGCGGCATTTACTACACAGAGCCGTAGTTCACTGACAAGCTACACAAAATCGCGTT
>NW_015555730.1:1498744-1499481 GCF_001515605.1 Sinocyclocheilus anshuiensis
TGAGACTTTAGTCTTTGCAACTTTACAGATCTTCTTTATGCACCAAGAGCTTGTAACACTCCAAAGAGGAAGGATAAATTGAAATCGCATCATATGACCCCTTTAAAAGTGTATTATTGTGTATTTCTATTGTGTATATTTATTCAATGACAAGCTACACAAAATCGCGTTCAAAATCGGCAATGAATCGCCAGCGATTTTGAATGCGATTTTGTGTAGCTTGTCAGTAAATTACAGCTCTGTGTAGTAAATGCCGCTCCATCTGAAAGCACGTGCTGGAGATTTACTAGTAATCACAGGAGCGGCTTTACTGACGAGATGCGCATGAAAATCGCATTTGATTTTTTGCACAGCCCTAAGCCATTGACTTCCATATTTTTTTCTATACTATGGAAGTCAATGGGGACCAGCAACTGTTTGGTTACCAATATTCTTAAAGGGTTAGTTCACCCAAAAACAAAATTCTTTCATTAATTACGCACTCTTTAGGTCACTCCAAACCCAAGACCTTCGTTCCTCTTCGGAACACAAATTAAGATATTTTGAATGAAACCCTAGAGCTTTCTGACCCTGCATAGACAGCAATGCAACTGCCATGTTCAAGGCCCAGAAAGGTAGTAAGGACATCATTACAACAGTCCATGTGACATTAGGGTTGTGACGGTGAGGAAATTTTCCCATCTGTTAATCGACGTGTGACAACACCGGTATCACCGTTGGGGGGGGGGGGCCTTTCC
>NW_015555730.1:1499718-1502846 GCF_001515605.1 Sinocyclocheilus anshuiensis
TCGCCTGCGATTTTCCTCGCTTTCCTTCGCTTTTAAATAGCTTGTAAAAGCACCATGTGCATTTTACTTTAACTTTCAAATTAGCAGCAATTTGGCGTTGATTCAATTCAAGCAACAAAGTAATACAAAGTCAAACTCATAAAACTTTTATAAACAAAACTAATAAAAATACACCATGCTATATGCCTAATATAACATAAATTACTTAGGCTACACAAATAGGGTTGCAAAAAGGTGGAAAATTTCTAGTAAATTTCGGAAATATTCCAGAAATTTTGGAAACTTTCCAGGATTTTTTGGAATATTCCATGTATTTTTTGGAAAGTTTCCAGAAATTTACCGGAAATGTTCCACCCCTTTGCAACCCTATACACAAAGGTACACAAAACTGAAAATCAGCAAACACTGTTAAACCAAATAAATAAAAACAGAACATTTATTAGCAAAATTAATAAGAAAGCTTGGAGGCATGGCATACACATTGATGTAAAATGAAAAAAATTAAATAGCCTACACAAAGTTTAAATAAAGTAAAAATCAGCAAACACAGTGGAACCAAATAAATAAGAAACAAATGTTAAAAAAAAACTTCCAAAATCACCTTAGATAAATGCATGTCTGAAGATTTCGACAGAGAGGATGACTTGCAATTTTTTGACCAGCCTTACTTATTTGAACCACAATATACAGACGATGAACTAAGAGATGGACGTTCTACATCCTGCTCCTGCTTCAGCAGCACCACACGCATGCGTCGTGATACTCTTGTGAACGTATGGCAAAGACAGACATGGAAGAGAATAAATTGTTGAATAAAGTCATTATTTTTGTTTTCTTCACACAAAAAGTACTCTCGTAGCTTCATAAAATTACGATGGAACCACTGATCTCACATGGGCTATTTTAACCACTGATTTCACATGGACTATTTCTGGGCCTTGAACGTTTCAGTCGCATTGCTGTCTATGCAGGGTCAGAAAGCTCTCGGATTTCATAAAAAATATCTTAATTTGTGTTTCGAAGACGAACAAAGGTCTTGCGGATTTGGAACAACATGAGGGTGAGCAATTAATGACAGAATTTTTATTTTTGGGTGAACTATCCCTTTTAAATGCCTTCTATTATGTTCCACAGAAGGAAGAAACTCACACAGGTTTGGAACAACATGAGGGTGAATAAACAGCAAAGCACTAAATAGTAAAGCTAGTGCGCCATTCCTAATATATTTAATTCCTCAACTTCCAGTTTGGTAAATACATCTTTATCAGGCAGGGACTTCATTTGAATTTTCAGCAGTTCAATTTGCACTTTGCTATGATCACAGTAATTTGCTTCTTACATGTCCTCTTCAAACAGTCTCGGCATTAATATTCTGCCGCTCCTGATCTCAGAGGGTGATTAACATTGGCTCATCGTCAGGGAATGACTTCAGGATATTTGTTCAGGATTTTTAATTAGCTTTTATGAATCTTAAAAGCTTTGTGTGGGGGGAGGAATGTAACTGGCTCAGTCATGAATTAAACATGTAACGCCACCGTAAACATTTCAGTACACGAACTATCAACACAAATGTCAAGCAGGACATCAGCACAGCAATCAAACAAAAGAATCAACATTAAAAGGACACCCAAAGAAAAAAAATGAAAATAGATCCACCTAAATCTGACTTTAAAGGGGACATCGGATGCCCATTTTCCACAAGTTGGTATGATTCTTAGGGTCTTCATGAAATGTCTGCAACCATACTTTGGTTAAAATTTCTCAATGGTAGTGTAGAACAACACCCTTTTTACCTTGTCAAAAACACAGTGACCCGTTTCGGTGCATGCCTCTTGAAATGCTAATGGGCTCTACTGACCCCGCCCCTCCCTTCCATGGAAGAGGAAAGTCAATTTGCAAATAACCACAAGAAATATAAAGTGTGGGACTTACTTCTTCTGACTTTTCTTACTTCTTCTGACTTCATACTTTTTATAACTAGTAAAACTAACGTATATAAACATCTGAAGTCTATGCAATGTCCTCATTTAGCTAAGAAAGTGTGTGTGTTTAACCTCTTTGTCCATGCTCTCCAGGTCTTCTTTGCAGAGTGTGTAGAGCGGCATGGTTTCAGACATGCTGGGCTGTCGTTTCCTGCGGGAAGGTCCTGGCTGCTCATCATCAGGACTCGATCCTGCAGCCTCATCCGTCTGCTGAGACCCCTGAGCTGACCTGAACAAACACAGAAACAATCAATCGCTCAACATGCACACTACAGATCAGCGGCTGCTGTAATCAGTCACCGGCTGAAATATGTTTATCAAGCAAAACTGGCTGAGTTTGCTCTGACAGAACACCAAAGCAGGACAGCGGCTCCCCTGGTCTGAGCAACACCTAAAAACCAATCGAGAGCAAATCAAACACACACACAGCCCAAGCCTGTCCACAGCAGACAGCAAACATTCAATCACATCTCCACTTCCTTCAGAGGAGCCACAACATGGAGATAGATGGTCAGCGCAGACAGCGTCTGAACCGATTAACCTCACTACATGTGAGCAGGGCTCCAAACAAAAAAATCGAGTAAGGAGCCATTGGCTCCTATAAGAAACAAACTTAGGCGCCAAATAATTTTTTAGGTGCCACAGAATAAACGTGTTTTATTTATTTTATTTTTTTACATTTTAACATTTCAATCATATGGTCATGTGTTTATGTCTCATCTTTTCTTGACTTTATCAGCATTTTAATCCATCTTGTAGGTGACCTGGGAACTAAGGTTCACATAAAGTGGGAACTAATGGTGCTTTTCCACTGCATGGTACGGCACGGTACGTACGGCTCAGTACGGTTCACTTTTGTGGGGTTTTCCACTGCGTACAGTACCTGGTACCTTTTTTAGTACAAACCTCGGTTGGGGTTCCAAGTGAACCGTACCGTTACCAAAACATGACGTGTAAACTCTGCTGATCACGGATTGGCCGAAGCGAATCGTCACTACTATATTATATATATATATATATTAACTATTATATTGTGGCAAAAGAAGGCTCTTCAGATTATAAAAAGTTGAGAAAGAGATGGTTCTTTAAACAACCTTTGACTGAATGGTTCTTTGTGGAACCAAAAATGGTTCTGTGAAGAACCTT
>NW_015555730.1:1502935-1503390 GCF_001515605.1 Sinocyclocheilus anshuiensis
AGGTTTAGGGGTAGGGATTGGGTTAAGTCTATATTTTTGGACAGTTATGTTGATCCAGGATCAACAAAAGATGGTGATCCAGGAACATGTCTTACTTGGCAAAATCACAGCGACCGAGAAAGATATAATGGGTTCACTTGCCGCTTGAACTGAAGCGCTAAAGCGATCGCGCCTGCCGCATTAAAGAGCGCCAAAACCGTATTTTTTGTTTGAATTTCGTTATGAATTTGGCATAATTTTAAAGCTGATACTTTGTTTATTAAAAAGTAACAAAGCATTTTGCGATTAATGGACGGCAAGTGTGCTTCAAATAATATGAAGTTCACGCATTAACCCGAACAGCATATAAGATCTTGAGAAGAAGAAGCCATATTAGCCATATTAGTAAACGAGAATTGTTAACGATATTGCCAATATCCACACAGCTGACAGCTTTACCTGTTGTACCTGTTGTA
>NW_015555730.1:1505137-1505897 GCF_001515605.1 Sinocyclocheilus anshuiensis
ATAGCAAAATGCTCCTCTTTATAGTTATTTTTCTAGCTGACTGATGAGCTTATGGACACCGAATGGTTATTCTGAGGTATATTACATTACAATGTTTACAAGCTTTTCACGTTTTCCGCAGTTTGAAACACTGAATGAGCTTTTACATGAGACATTTCAGTAAGTTGAACTGTAGGCTCTCTTATAAAATAGCCTACCTTTTGATGTTAATTCATGTTCATTATGTACTAAAGAGAAAGATTAAATGGGTTCACTTGCCGCTTGAACTGAGGCACTAAAGCGATTGCGCCTGCCGCATTAAAGAGTGCCAAAAACAAAACTATTTATTGTTTGTAGTATTTCGTTATGAAGTTCACGCATTAACAGAACACAGCATAGACCTAAGATCTTGTTAAGAAGCCATATTAGTAATGATTATAAACGAGAATTGTTAACGATATTGCCAATATCCACACAGCTGACAGCTTTACCTGTTGTAGTTTGTTCAAGTTGTGCACGAAATAGATGCTGCTTTTCTGCACTTTCACTTCTTACATCTCCGTCATTTCGATCTCTCTCGCGCTGCACAACTGAGCTGCGTTTATCAGGTGTGTGTCAGCGCTGCTGTGCTGCAGAGATGACTGTTTTAAACTCTTTTTTCCACTAAAACTTTGATGCGCATCGTAAAACAATCAGGAAAAAAGGCATTACATGCAAATTTTTAAGTTATAACATGTAAATACATAGGCCTAGTCGCCAGTGGCGACCTCAGCAAAAACTT
>NW_015555730.1:1508883-1520639 GCF_001515605.1 Sinocyclocheilus anshuiensis
CAATAGCGCATAAATATAGCAAAATGCTCTTCTTTATAGTTATTTTTCTAGCTGACTGATGAGCTTATGGACACCGAATGGTTATTCTGAGGTAAATGTATATAACATTGCAATGTTTACAAGCTTTACACGTTTTCCGCAGTTTAGGCTCTCTTATAAAATAGCCTACCTTTTGATGTTAATTCATGTTCATTATGTACTAAAGAGAAAGATTAAATGGGTTCACTTGCCGCTTGAACTGAAGCGCTAAAGCGATCGCGCCTGCCGCATTAAAGAGCGCCAAAACCGTATTTTTTGTTTGAATTTCGTTATGAATTTGGCATAATTTTAAAGCTGATACTTTGTTTATTAAAAAGTAACAAAGCATTTTGCGATTAATGGACGGCAAGTGTGCTTCAAATAATATGAAGTTCACGCATTAACCCGAACAGCATATAAGATCTTGAGAAGAAGAAGCCATATTAGTAATGATTATAAATGAGATTTGTTAACGATATTGCCAATATCCACACAGCTGACAGCTTTACCTGTTGTAGTTTGTTCAAGTTGTGCACGAAATAGATGCTGCTTTTCTGCACTTTCACTTCTTACATCTCCGTCATTTCGATCTCTCTCGCGCTGCACAACTGAGCTGCGTTTATCAGGTGTGTGTCAGCGCTGCTGTGGTGCTGCAGATGAGGACTGTTTGAAACACTTTTTTCCACTAAAACTTTGATGCGCATCATCTCAGTTTAATACGTGAACATAACAAAAGATGTGATCGCAAAACAATCAGGAAAAAAGGCATTACATGCACATTTTTAAGTTATAACATGTAAATACATAGGCCTAGTCGCCAGTGGCGACCTCAGCAAAAACTTAACTCGCAATTTAATATTTTTGGTCGCAAATGCGACCGTTTTAGTCGCAGTTTGGAGCCCTGGTGAGTCTGTCGGTTTCAATAAAGTATTGAACAAGCTTTTTTTTTTATCAATGTGTTCTTAAAAACTTGAATCCAAAATCTGCATACGATTTTTTTAATCTTGGACTGTTTTGACCTGGTAGAATGCAAGCTTATAAAACAGTCATAGATTACAGTTTTTTTCAAATAAAACCACATTTTATCTGCTCAATAACTTCTCATTAATGAGTGAAAGCACAAACATTTTGGAGTTTTGAATGTTACTGTGTTTTGTTATTATTACATTTCTTCCCTTTCAATTAAAAAAAATGTACATTTAAAATGTCTAAAACAACTTGGCAAAAAAACACTGATGAAAGAAAAGAAATATTCGTTATAAATTTTATTTGAATATAACTACATTGAAATCAATGTATTTAATTAAATTCCTTTGAATTTATAACTCCTGACTGCTCAAAAACATTCCAAATTTATGAAACCTACAAATTTATTTTCTAACAAAACATAACTATTACTCCAAATGTTTTCAAACATAATAGTGAAAGTTTATGCAGGTAAACGTAACATTTCATGAACAAAATTTAGTCACAAAAGTGTGTGAGATATGGGAAAAGAGGCTAAATATTTTTGACAAAAGTATTTTTGAGACAAATCATATTTAAAGATGTAAAAAAAAAAATCTGCATAACATCATGTGTAAACTCTCAGTTGACACCTGGGGTAAAATGGATGCAAATGCAAAAATGATGTTCAGCACTAAAGTTAAGCACAAAGTTTGTTAAAGGTGAGGTCAGAGCAAGTTTAAACTTTGTTAAAACATCGATTCACACAATCTCTCATTTTGTTTCATTTCATACTCAGAGTAACAGAAGAGCTAGATGCAAAATGCTGACTCGCAACACTCTGCAGAAGTGTCTTCTTGGAAAGGGCAGCATGTCAGGTCAAGCTCATCAGAAAATCATCACTAGCCAACCTACTGTCATTACATTGACAAAACACTGTCTGCAGTTGTAGGAAACAGCAAGATAGATGCAAGACAGAAAGAAAATAAAAAAAACAACTTTCATAGTGTAGAGAACGTACACTGATATAACATGGTAATTAGCAACAGTCATTTAAGCAGCGTATCTATGCTTTGAAATATCCAATCAAATGTTTAACTGCTGTGGACGGCTCAATGGTTTCTGTAGAAACTAGGGGTGTAACGATACACAAATATGACAGTTCGGTACGTACCTCAGTTTTAACGTCACGGTTCGGTATCATTTCGGTACAGCAGGGGGAAAAACTAAACTTTTTTTTTTTTTTTAAATGATGTACTGAACAAGTTGCTTTTTCTTTAAATACATTCAGTTATAGTTTAAATTTTTTTAGTGATAAAAATCTACCTCAGCTTATGCTTAAAACTATGGAGAGCCCTTTTACATTATAAGGTTACAATTAGGCCTAACAACTTAACCCAAACTTAAATTTAATTACTATTTATTTTTAAATAGATGATCAACACTCAACTTTAAAAAATAAAAAAAATAAATAATTGTATGCAAACATGTAAACTGCACATAATGCAGTTTTTAAATTAATTTATAAATAATAACATTTCTAAGCTATTTGTTAAAATATATTCAATTACACAATGGCTGTCATAGCATGTTTCATAATAGATTAATTTAAACATACTGTACATTAAATAATTAAGACTAACCGGTTTAGTAAAATATGAGTATATGGTGTAAGATTTCGCAAAATGCTCTTCTCTAGACTTAATTTCTCTAGTGAACTAATGAGCTCTGGACACTGATGACTTGCGGAGGTAAATTAAATGCTACATGACGTTTTATTTCCACGCTGTATTGTTGATGTCTTTCTGCAGTTAAATACCGAACCGAAAGACCCGTAACGAAACGGTTCGGTACGAATACATGTACCGTTACACCCCTAGTAGAAACTGAATCCAAAAATGTTCGGAGTGAAAGGTGTAGACTGGTCTGTAAAGCAAACAAACTCTGAAATCACAGAGGAGAAACCGAGGGACGCTGGAGCTTAACAAACCTGCTGATATGAGAGAGCGCGCGACTGACACTAGACAAGCAGAGGATTCTGGGAGCTCTGCTGGATTCAGAATTCAGATTTCCAAGACAAACAGAATTTCAAAAGTCATAACATCAATTTCAAGTCTCAACTCCAGTTTTCTGCATTGTGGATATTTCCATTCAGGTTTAAATAATCAAGAGAAAAGAAAAAAGTTTGTTAAAGGGGTCATCGGATGCGACATGCACTTTTACTAGCTGTTTGAACTAAAATGTGTGTTGGCAGTGAGTGTACACAACCACCCTATAATGATAAAGATCCACCCAGTGGTCTATTTTTAATCTCGTTAAATAATTTTCCCTTTCTCATATCAAGCCATTCTCAGATGCCTGTCTGTGTGACGTCACACAGACCCAAGCCCCTCCCACGATTGTTGATTGACACTGGTGTTTTACCTTAGACCCGCCCTGAGTGAGCTGTCATCAGTCCGGAGCTGTGAGCTTTCCGCCATTGTGTCGACTCCAGTGCAGGGGAAGACAAGAATGTCTCTGATTAAGCAATTGAGGTGTTTTGTTGTTGGATGTAATAATGAACACAGCACTCGTCATTTACTCCCGACATCTGAGCCGCTGAAGACACAGTGGATTAGCTTTGTTTTTGAAAGGAATGCGCCCCCGATCTGTCTAAATGCGTTTAACTTTGTGCAAATCATTCGTGATCCAGCCTCACCTACAGAAGAAGTGAGTATAAGGTTCTTTTATGAATCACTGCAAATTGCCTTTCCTAATAATGTGCTAGTTAGCAAGTTCCGCGGCTAAAGTAAACGGTCTCATTAGAACGGCTCGTCACCCCACGGAAGAGAGGGGTGGGGTGAGCAGAGCTCATTAGCATTTACGAGGTGCTGAAAACAGAGCTGATTTTGACAAGGTAAAAAGGGTGTTTTTTACACTACCATTGAGAAATTTTAACCAAAGTATGTTATAGACTTTTCATTAAGACCCTAAAGAATCATATCAACTTGTGGAAAATGGGCATCCGATGACCCCTTTAATAACCATGGGACATGGTTACAAAAAAGGACATGACTCCAAGTGCTATAATCAGTCTACCTCCCATTAATTGCAAAAAGCTTTATGCTTTGTTACTTTTGAAATAAAGTCTTAGTTTTCATACTCTGTCCAATTTTATAACAAAATTCAAACAACAGAAGTCATTTTGATACTCTTTAATGTGGCGTGACCGATTGCATTTGCATCACTACTAATTAATTATCTATATATTTGTTGTTTTTTCACTAACTTTCGCTTCACCTTTTGAAATAGTTATTCTCACCAAGCAAATTTAGTTACAAATCTAGTGATATTTCTTGTTCTCCTTGAGAAGCTTCAAACGGTCAAGAGCATTTAAAGAGCTGATCTTGATAATGTCACCTATGTCAGATATTAAACGCTCTGTCAACCACAGTCAGAATTCATACTGAATCCGATAATGTCCCGTTGCCGTGTTTTAAAGGTGCAGTATGTAATATTGACAGCTAGTGGTTGTAACGGTTACTGCAGTCCAAATTCAAAACATTGGAGAGAGTAGTTTCTCCCGGCCCTCCTCCTCAGACTTGAAACTCGCGTGGGTTGCCAGATTGAAGACACGCAACAAGAACGCAATAGACAATGGAAGACGGCGAGCCTTACTTTGTAAGTGGAGTTGATTTATCTGTGCTTTAATATTCCTCGTCATAAAAGCTTTTAGATGGATGTTGAGGTTTTTTTAGGTCGAATCTGCAATTTATGATCCAGTTCGTTTGCTGGCTTCCATAGAAGCAATATGCTGTGTTTTCCACCAACTGGCAACCCGGGGTGTCGAAATGCTATTGGGTAAACTGGCAGTGGGCGGAGTCACACAGACCAAAAAAAACAGACATTCCGACACAGAATAATTGGCTGTAGCACTGTTTTTCTGAGAAACTAGTTCACTGTATGTGAACTAAGATTGTTTCCTGAATATCTGCAGACATATTACGGAATTTGTATACATTCGTACTGTCAAAGAATTGCATACAGCACCTTTAATTGGAAAGCAATACGCTGATAGCTCATCACCTCATTTGTGTCATGTGTTCAGGCCCATATGAAATCTGCTACCTTTTTATATATTTCTGCACTGATTTTGGGCAGAGGAAATGCTGAAAACTGCTATTTCCTGCTATTTCCATGTTTCTCATGAACATGGAAGCTCTCAAATTAACAAAGTTTTTAGATGTTCGTCTACCCATTCCCCTAAAAACATGTTTTGGTGGCACAGTTATTTTCTCTTTTGCTACCTAGCAACAAATGAGGAACATGGGTGATTTTGTATTTACGCTTGTGTCCTCTCATTTTCCGTTCTTGAACTATTCAAAAAGCCCTGTTGCCTGGAGACCAGTACATCCTCTCATCAGCAGCACAAGAGCACTTTCTGCCAGCCTACATGTGACATGTCGTAACAGGGCTCCATGCAGTCCGGCTATTCATTCAACACATCAGGCCTGCTGCAGACAGGCCGCGCAGGGCTGAGCGCTCATTACCATATATTAGTTCAGCTCGCAGACGACCCGAGTGTATCTGTCTGGAGAGTCAGTCAGGTAGAGCTGTGGTTAAAATATCAAATTTAGCTGTGAACTCTTGTAAATTGTTCCTTGAGGACAAAGGATTGCTTTATTAAATTTGTGGCCCCCTACATGGACAGCAAGTGCAAGGATAAGACAGAAGTAAGACAAATGGAAGGAGTCTGAGATCAAGCTGAGAGCGGTTAATGGAGAACGAGAGACAGGATAGGATGCCCAATCTTTCTCCTGGTGTTCTACCTGCAGAGATGAGATCCAACTATAATACGCACCTAAACCAGCCAATCGATTCCTCCAGCTTTGTTTCAAAATCATAGGTAGATATGTGAGAGCAGGACTGGCACTATGGGTGTCCAATGCAAAAAAAAAAAGTTGTGACCTGCTTGGTACGACACAACAAAACTAGATCTCCCAATTTTAAGGCCCAGATATACTCATACAAAGTTATTTTTTTTATTCTTCGTTTAGAAGTAAAAAAAAAAAAAAAAAAGTTTGAAATACCCTTGTAGCAGTTTACTGTTAGAGAACATCCCGACACTGCTGACAGCAACATTTAGATGAATATGTACTTCATGCTTTCTTCTCAATAATGAAATAAACAACATAATGACAGCGGTGAGAAACCAGCAGTTAAGAAAGCATCTGACTGCAGCAATGTCTACATGTTTGCACCAGTTCTGCAATTTGGCACTCCAGTAAAATCCAGTAAAGTTGATTTATATAGTGCTTTATACAACAGATTCACTTAAAGAGAATACTGTTAAGCTGCTTGCTTTAAAGGGATAGATCACCTTCAGTTGCTGGTCCCCACTGACTTGCATAGTGTTTTTTTTCCATACTATGAAAGTCAATGGAGACCAGCAACTAAAGGTGAACTATCCCTTTAAAGCAAGCAGCTTAACAGTATTAAAAAAAAGGTTTCTGTCCACTTTTTTTTCACTGTTATGACTTGACACTTGTAAATTAAACAATTTTGTATACACAGGTTTATTCAATAATGTGCAATTTTTTTCCCAAACGGCTTATGAAAAGTTAAATACTACGAGCTCTAAAAGTTTTCACATTTTTAAAACTCTTTTGCTTTAGATCATTTATTTTCAAAGCTTTAAATGTACTCTCATTATGAAAAGAACTTTATTATTGTTCTTTATTTAGTTCATGCTCAAAAGTAACCAAAACAAAAATTATTTGTTTATAATCTCTGCACAGGAGAGACTTGGTGCTGTTTCTAAACAAAAGGAAATGTATATCGCTATTGGCATCGGCTATCGGCCAAAATGGGGTTGAAAAATTTCGACAGTGGATATCGCCAAAAACAACAACAACAATATCATGCATCCCTACAATTTTTTTTTAGCATTTTAGGTATCGACAGAATTTCTACGCTAAAGTTAAACAGAAAATGATTGTGTCGACACTTGAGAAATTATAGAAGAAATAAACCCGGAGAAGATTTCCACATCAAAAAAGTAATCAAAACAGAAACTGAGATCTTAAAAGTTCATTTTGGCAAGCCATTTCGAACTACAGAAACAAACTCCAAATGAATTCCTTTTCGGCCTAATTTTGTTCATTCTTTGATTTCACTTAAGTATATAGGGGCCTTTTAATGTGTGAGTGTAGGCAACTTTTTCTGATTATAATGGAAATATGCAGTTTTGCCACTTTACAGCACGCCACTCATTCAAATGTCACAACTGACATGCAGGTTATGGAACAGCGTGGAAAAGAGAATATGAGTGGTAAAAAATAGAGAGTAAATAGCTTCGAAGACAGATTATAAACAGCACATTGGAATCATTACTATGCTAATAAGCTCATTTCTGAACCTTCAGTGGATTTGTTTCGGTCACCTAAAAAAATGAGGTTTTCTGCTGTTGCCTCAAACCACACAGAATAACTTTTATAAAAACTGATAAATTGAAGTTACTTGTCTACTGTAACTGTCAAATAACAGGAAGGAAGCCCTGACAGCAGATTTGCATTATTCATATGAAAATGGCATTAAAGAAAACAAAAAACCCAAATTTCCATTGTTTACTCAGCCTCATGCTGTTATAAACCCAGGGCTCATCAAGGCTTGCCGGCTGTGGTTGGGTCAGTGTGAAAGAGCTGCAGGCCAGCTGACATTGGGCCAATGCTTTATCTTAACTTTTTATCATATATATCATGCATATGAGTGTTTTTCATTTGGTTTTCTTTGACATTTAGTGGCAAATTCTTTTCAACCCTTTTAACCTTGTATATGTATTGCATAATAGTTGGAGGTCAGTAAGATAATGTTTTTGAAAGAAGTCTCATAGGCTCATCAAGGCTCATCATTTATTTGATCAAAATACAGTAAAAACACTAACATTGTGAAACAACTGTTTTCTATTTTAAAATATATTTCTTCAGTGTCACATGATCCTTCAGAAATCATTCTAATATGATGATTTGCTGCTCAATAAATGTTTCTTATCCAGTCACTCACATGTATTTCATTAACACATAATTCTTTCTGGATTACAATCTGCCATCAAAATGATAAGTTTAATTATTTAAGGCAATAAATGATCCGCCACCTGCAGCATCATCACATGAAAAACCTACCAATACCACTCAAATTAGAAAACATTATTACAAGTAGGGCTGTCACGATTATGAAATTTGGCTGAAGATTAATTGTCTAAAAATAGTCACGTTATTGCGATTAATTGTCTGTTTTAGGGCTTTGGCGATTAATATCTTGAAAAAAAATCTTTGGTGCACATTATACAATTTAAACATATTTATTGTTAACTATTTGTATTCTTACAAAATACATTCATCATGAATATAAGATAGAAATCATGAGAAAAAGAAAGGCTTCTAATAATATTTCTGTTTGTGATAATTCCTTCCTTCCTTAAACTTAAAGTATTATAATGGGAATATATCATCTTTAAAAGTTCATCAGCATGCATTGAATAATCCCATGTTGTAGCGCCAACAAAAAATAAAAATATTGCAACCAAATCATGTGCTCATGCGACCAGCTGAGAAAGTTACTTGCAAAAGAGCGACCAGGGGGAAGAATAAGTCTTGGGGCCCTGTATAGGCTATACAGTGCATGAAAAGCAAACTGGTGCTCTTCTGTTTCTTTTGGTGTATGACTCCCCCTTGTGTCGTATAAAAAGCACAATAATCGAGGTTGTTAGATCAAATAATCGCGATTAGACGGTTATTTAATTATCGCGACAGGCCTAATTACAAGCTTACTGTTGTGAATCGGGCTAAGGTAAGGAGATAGTTTTGAACACTTGCTGAATGAATGAATGAATGACCCTGCAAAACTCTTTTTTATGTGAACACCAAAAATAACATTCACCACTCTTTTACATACATTTAAAATTAATTGGGTATGGAGCTCAGCACTTAAAAAAAGCATCATTAACATACCATTAATGGTCTATACAACTAACGTTATATTCCAAGCCTTCTGAAGTCATACATCTTCTGAAGTTTTATTATACTGAAAAAAGTGGGCAGGATATTCTTTAAAAGTTTTCCTTCTGTACTCCACTGCAGAGAGTAAGTCAGAGGAACAACATATGAGTAAATAATGACTGCTCCTAAGGTGAACTATTTCTTTTCTAATTTATTTCTCTCCTCATCAGATGCCGACACAGGAGGCACGTTTTTTCTTCCTCACTTTCGATCAGCATTTACAGGCTTGTTTTTATTATTCCCTTGTCACAGCAATGGCCAAAGGTGCTGATGAAATTTGCTAATAATTTCTGTTTCAATCTCAGAGCTGCCAAGGCACAATGCTTTATTTCTCGCAGATTTTATTTAGAGCTTAGAGATTAATGTGAAACAGACTGCATGAGAAATCCAATATGAGCCGGGAAAGAAAAGGCAAGCACAGCATACGGGCTACAGAACGCACATTTCCCACTGGGATTTCATACAGATGCCTAATAAATATATAATCAAACATTATATAATACAACATTACATTCCCTTGCTCTTAAGAAATAAAAATGATATGCATTGTGCAGAATCTGCAAAAAAGACCCACAAGACATATTCATGATTCTGATACAACCTTGAGTTCATTACTGTATCAGATATTCAGTGACTGGATTTGATGAACATCAGTATGAACTGCTCCAGACATAAACATAAATGCACAAAACATATGAAGTACCTGAGGCTGGACAGATCTCCTTTGGCCGAGCAAGCACAGTATACGGGCTACAGAACGCACATTTTTCCCACTGGGATTTCATACAGACGCCTAATAAATATATAATCAAACATTATATAATACAACATTACATTCCCTTGCTCTTAAGAAATAAAAATGATATGCATTGTGCAGAATCTGCAAAAAAGACCCACAAGACATATTCATGATTCTGATACAACCTTGAGTTCATTACTGTATCAGATATTCAGTGACTGGATTTGATGAACATCAGTATGAACTGCTCCAGACATAAACATAAATGCACAAAACATATGAAGTACCTGAGGCTGGACAGATCTCCTTTGGCCGACATGGATGATCCGTGCGAGTGCAGATAAGAGGGTGGACGGGAGGCCTGAGGACCCCGGCGGATCAGTTTGCCGGTGACGGGGTCATACGTCCTCATTTCCAGCACTGGCAGGGGCTTCTGCTGGACAGGAGGGGCCTGGAACAGAGGCTTCAGGACAGACCCAGGGATGTCTGGAAACATGGCGGGACTATTGCTCCTACAGTAAAAGATGTTATATTTAACCTCTAATCTTAAAAATAAACCCTCCTAAGCTTTAAAATAAAAAAACAGTTTGTGGTCATTTTTCATTTACTTTTTCGGGTCCAAAATGACCCCCAACAGTTGGAGGTGGAGACGAGTGAAGGGATGTAACAAGTCACTCAACTCACGATGCGATACTGATTTCACGATACGATTTTCCCACAATTTTTTTTAACAAAATGAGATTTAAGACAAATTCTAAATGAAAAGGTGTCCTTTTATTATTTCTCAAACAAAATGCTATACTTCACTCAACTCACGATGCGATACTGATTTCACGATACGATTTTCCCACAATTTTTTTTAACAAAATCAGATTTAAGACAAATTCTAAATGAAAAGGTGTCCTTTTATTATTTCTCAAACAAAATGCTATACATTTCCTTGCAAAATTGAAATAATCAATTCAAATAAGACTTTTTAAAGTTAAATTTACATGTATATTTTGTTTTATTTTCGCTGGAGCACCACCCGAGTCTTCTCCCATTTCGCTTGATTCCCACGTCTGCTACCTGCGCAGATATCAACAGCACAACTGGGTTTTAGGTTGCCAGGTTGAGGTCACAAATGAGTTGAAATTTTTATGATGTATCGATTGTGTGAGTAGGATGCATTTCACACAAGATCTGGCAACTGGACAACCTTGGGATAATATATTGATGTGATCATTCATATAACAAGGTTTGGGCCACGCAAATTATGGGAGTTTCGCGGGAGAAATAAAATGGGAGGGGTGCGGGAGATGGGTGTGGAATACGGGAGACTCCCGGGAAAAACGGGAGTGTTGACAGGTATGTTTAGTACTGTCGCTTTAAGACCTGCAAGCATCCGATTCTCTCTCAACTGTTTACTTTCATTTTAGACATAACCAACTGTGTTTATATGTAAACCTTGTGAACCTCAGAACAGCATGTGAATGAAATGTTTAACCGGCAAGGCTTTAAAGCACATGCAAGTAATGTACTTTCGTGATTGCGAAAAAGTGCAGTGTCCCGTGAGTGTCTCTCTACCGCAGCGTTAACACTGATGTGAATGTATGTGGCATTGTACAGCATTGGCACCAGAACTGCACCTGATAGAATGTGCGCTGTTGCATGATACTACGATATTTCTTCAAAAGCAGATCGTGGAGACATTTTAATCGTCCACGATCAAACCTCGTCATATCGCACACCCCTAGTGTGTGCTATTCTTTAAATTTAGAATGATTTTTAAAATTGTATCTTTAGCATTATAATTATCATCCTTTGTGTGAATGGGCCTTAAAGGTAACAAAGGTAGTTCATTTCAATAGTGTAGAGCTATAAAGCCTTCTGAAGCCAAATGATAACTCTGTGTAAACAGACTGAAAATCTTGCATGACAGTCCTGGACAGTTCACTTTCCTTTAAAGGGGTCATATGATGCGATTTCAATTTTTCCTTTTTCTTTGGAGTGTTACAAGCTTTTGGTGCATAAAGAAG
>NW_015555730.1:1520827-1523338 GCF_001515605.1 Sinocyclocheilus anshuiensis
AGCGTCGCACACTTTGTATGTGTAGAAAACAAAACCGCGCGTCTGGTCCATTTACATACAGAGAAACGCAGAACATGCTGGATCCATATTTAAATAGTATTTTTGTGGCTTAATATTTACAGATACTAGTCCATATTGCGACTCTGTAAGTGTACTGACCTACTTTTGATTAATTCATCCAAACGTTCTCAAATTCCGTGACATTCCGCGTCATACAGTAAATTCCATTTATATGCAATCTTTATGCTAAAAGGCACAAGTGAACTTGAAGGATAAAAAAAAAGCAGGACAGACAGAACAGAAGAGAAAGAGAGACTGTGAGAGATAAATACCTGTGTGATTTGTTATAGTCCTCTCTGAGAGGAAAGAGTCGCTCCTCGACTCGCTGCCAGCGCTCCAAACAGGCCCACAACCATTCAGGATTCACCACATGGAGATGTTTACAGCCCTGAGCTTGACGAACTTTCTCGGTACCTGACGGAGACATGCATACATAAAAAACAACTCCGATAAACTACACCACACTTTCCATGTGTACATTTCTGCGATGTTTCTCACTCCACTATCAGCAGCAAAGAAATGTAGTCGGAAGAAAACTGGGATTTAAAAAAAAACTGTTTACCACCAAATGCAAAATGCCAAGATGCAATCACTGCTCCGGGCTATTGAAAGTACATTCAAAGTTTGAAAAGTTCATAAAACTACAAACTACAAAGTTATAAAACGGAATTGCACAGGCTACAGGGGCACTACGATCACGTTTACAGTCAGTGTTTGGGACTGATGACGGATGTCAAGCCCCGTTTACACCTGATATTAAGATGTGTTTTGGTCAACCCGATCGCAAGTGGACGATGCTAAATACAGGTGTGAATGGGAACTAAAATGTTTTGAGCTTGTCCAGTTTTGACCACTTCCAGAGGTAGTCAAAACTTCATTCGACCTGATTGTGCCGATAGTGTGGACGCTCATGCGGTTGAATGCATTCAAACAGCCACTAAAGTCCACTAGGGTTGTGACGGTGAGGTTAATCAATGTGTGGTGATACCGGTAATACCGTATATTATGGTAATACCGGTATCACGGGGGGTGGGGGGTAGTTTTATCTCTTATCTCTTTAAATAGCTTGTAAAAGCACCATGTGAATTTTACGTTCACTTTCAAATTAGCGGAAATTTGCCATCAAGCAGTTGTTTGTTCTTAGTTTGAGTTTTCCCTCTTTTCCTTCGCTTTTAAATAGCTTAAACGCGTGATGAGCATTTTACTTTCACTTTAAAATTAGCGGCAATTTGCCATCAATTGCTTGAATTCAATTCAAGCAACAACAAAATACATTTGAGTTTTCCCTCTTTTCCTTCGCTTTTAAATAGCTTAAACGCGTGATGAGCATTTTGCCATCAATTGCTTGAATTCAATTCAAGCAACAACAAAATACAACGAAGAACATAGAACTTTTATTAACAAAACGAATACAAATACACCATGCTATATGCCTAATATAAAATAACAAATAACTTACACAAGGTTTAGGTATACAAAACTGAAGATCAGTAAACACTGTGGAAAATAAATAAGAAATGTACGTTTATTAGCAAAACGATTAAGAAAGCTTGGAGACACGGCATACTTGATGTAAAATAAAAATAAAAATACAGTTTAAATAAATAAAAAAATCAGCAAACACTGCGGAACCAAATAAAGAAGAAACGAATGTTAAAAAAAAACTTCCAATATCACCTTAGAAAAACGGCAGAAGTCAACAGGCTTTTCAAAATCCAAAAAATTTTAAAAACAGGCGCTTTGGCATGTCGTTTTGAAACTCTTCTGCCATCGTCTTGTCTGTCTCACCTCACTCTTTTTGTCAGCTTCTCCTCACGTGATAAATGAAATCTGATCTGTGATGTGACTGTCGTTCGTAGGGATTTAACGATTCACTCAACTCACGATTCGAGATTTTGATTTCACGATTCGATTCATTTTACCGATGCACACTTTTTAAACCGATGCATCGCATCGTTAACTTTTCCTGCCGATGCACCGAGCGAATCGGGGAATCTTCCCATCCCTATACTACATGCCTGAATGAAGCAAACAGCAGAAGCTCTGAATGAGATGCAGATTCACGCTCTGACAGCAGGAGGCGCTCATGGAACAAGGTGTAAAGTATTGAAGTAAATGTAATTAGTTACTGTACATGAGTATTTTTTTGGATACTTTGTAGTTGTACTGAGTATCAAAGATATTAGCAACTTTTACTCTTTACTTCACTACATTTTTGAATGTTCTGCCATCGTCTTGTCTGTCTCACCTCACTCTTTTTGTCAGCTTCTCCTCACGTGATAAATGAAATCTGATCTGTGATGTGACTGTCGTTCGTAGGGATTTAACGATTCACTCAACTCACGATTCGAGATTTTGATTTCACGATTCGATTCATTTTGTTTTTTTACAAAATGAGGTTTAAGACAAATTATAAATAAATGTGTCCTTTTATTATTGCTTGGACAAAAT
>NW_015555730.1:1523493-1524025 GCF_001515605.1 Sinocyclocheilus anshuiensis
TCTTGACATCCCTAGTCGTTCGGCACGCTACATTGAGCAGCCGCGTTGTTTTAATTGTAGTGTCTGTTCTCAAACTGAACTAAACGATTAAAGGCATAGTTTTGTTCTGAGTATACATAAATAAAAGTAAAGCCTTTGCAGTTTCAAATGATGTTTTATTCTTATCTTTATGACCAAAAATGACCATATTTTTTCCCACAGTGATAATGACTATATCTGATGAGCCTCTCACATGAACAACACATCATTTATAGCATTGGTAGATGTTTATAGGCCAATGTTATTTATAACGAATGACATTATTATTAGTTATATTTTAAAGTTGCATACATAATTTAGTACTATCGTTTTATTTATATATATATATATATATATATACACACACACACAGTAAATATATTTATTCTGACTAAGCATGGGCCGGTATGAGATTTTGACGGTATGATAACCTTAAACAACAAATATCACGGTTTCACGGTATCACGGTATTGTCGTTACAGCTCTAAAATGTGTTATTTTTAAATGACTGGGT
>NW_015555730.1:1524326-1525201 GCF_001515605.1 Sinocyclocheilus anshuiensis
CAAATCAGCATATTAGAATGATTTCTGAAGGATCATGTGACACTGAAGACTGGAGTAATGGCTGATGAAAATTCGGTGCTGCATCACAGAAACTAATTATATTTTAAAATAGAAAACCAATATTAGAAATTGCAATAATATTTCACAATATTACTGGTTTTTTTTTCAGTATTTTTGATCAAATAAATACAGACACGATGAGCATAAGAGACTTTATTAAAAAAAAAACATTAAAAATCTTACTGTTCAAAAACTTTTGACTGGTAGTGTAGGCTGATTATTCTTATAGATTGAAACAAATGTGCTTCAGCCAGAAAAAAGGGTATGAAAAGTGCTCCGAGTCGCTGCAGAAAACAAAAAAATTGAACAACAACAAAAACTGGAAATGTTGCTGGAGACGGGCTTATTTAATATGAAAACTCATTCTCTGCCAACAGGAGGCGCTTTTAGAGCGATAAAACTAACGGTTTCCCCAGTAATGGCTGTAATCAAAGCGGCTTTGCTCATGAATGCTACTTTATCAGATCAAATAAAAATGCCATCGAAACTTTTCTGAAGACAGTTGGTTCCCTTCAGAGATACATTCATATAAAACACCAACGCATTTTGATTTTGAAACGTGCAGTGCTCATGTTTATTCACGAAGTCAAACGTCACAAATAATTCAATGTATTGGAAACACTGGTAATGTATATCGAAATATCCGAAATGTTTAAAAATCATATCACCGTTATTGAAAAAAATTATATCGCGATACATATTGATATTGAATTATTGTCCAGCCCTAGTTGTACCTGACAATTTTCAATGCCAGGTAAAATTAATTCAGAGTCGTCCAGACTTGTTTATCAAGAGAAGGTCTTTGCTGACAACTG
>NW_015555730.1:1527806-1533626 GCF_001515605.1 Sinocyclocheilus anshuiensis
CGGTTTCCCCAGTAATGGCTGTAATCAAAGCGGCTTTGCTCATGAATGCTACTTTATCAGATCAAATAAAAATGCCATCGAAACTTTTCTGAAGACAGTCAATTCCCTTCAGAGATACATTCATATAAAACACACGCGCCGCGTTATGATTTTGAAGCGTGCAGTGCTCATGTTTATTCAACGAAGTCAAACGCCACAAATAAATCAATGTATGGGAAACTGGTAATGCATATCGAAATATCGGAAATGTGTTTAAAAATCATATCACCGTTATTGAAAAAAATTATATCGCGATACATATTGATATTGAATTATTGTCCAGCCCTACTGTAATGTATCTGTACTTTTACTCAAGTATGGTTTTTAGGTACTCTTTACACCTCTGATATAAACCCCCAAATCAACATTGAGGATTTTCTTCCAATAGTTCGTGCATCATAAACAGTGAGTGATCTGCCTGCTACAGTATTTTTCTCTGTGCGTCCGTCTTCAACGTCTCTGGCCTGTGTTAACGGGCGTTTACAGACTTCATATTTTCGCATAAATGACATTTTGGAAAACGATTGCATTGCAACGCAGTTTGTGCAAGTCCAGAACAGAGACGAGCTGCAATAAGACAAAAAACGGCCGGTTGCCGATCGCGTAAATTCCAGGGGCAGGTCCTTAAATTCATCCATCCTACACACACGTGACTGACCGCTCACTCGCTCGCACCAACAGGAGGAGGAGGGTCGTGCTACTCTCTACACTGCACTCAACCTGAGGGACTCCTACACTTTCAGTCTTTGAGGACTCCAGAGACATGAAAATCAGCGCATACCGCAGGAACGGTATAACAGAAAATATTAGTTGTTTTGAAACCGTGAAATTTTCAAATCGCGGTAAACCTTGAAACCGGTAATCGGCCCATGCCTAATTCTGATATTTTTTTCTTATTCTGATCTGAATACCAGTAAAATGTAAAGTATTTGCTGGCAATTTATAAGAGATTAATGTTTTGTTGTTGTTGTTGTTGTTGTTTTCTCCTCGCAATTTTGACTGACATGTGTAGCAGAATTTTTTATCCATGCAGTAAAAGTTTTAGAAATAGCTTTGGAGAAAAAGCCCCCACAGCATTCAGCTGATATGTAAATTGCGTGAGCTTATTTCACAATATATAGAAATGGAATGAGTAACATCTGTTGACACACAGCTAAAGTAAACCTGCTTCTCTAGATAGCGACTAACAGCTGTAACTACAGTGACACACACCCATAGTAAATACAAAGTATCTGAGTTCATATTTTTATAGTTTAGTTCAGACTCTAAACCATGATGTTTGAACAGTACTTATTTTGGCAGAGGAATAGTTTATTAATTAATCTACTGTCTTATTTCGTTGGCATTTTATAAAAGCATACACTACCGTTCAAAAGTATGGGGCGAGTAAGATTTTTTATTTTTTTTTATTAATACTTTCATTCAACAAGGACACATTAAATTAATCAAAAGTGACAGTAAAGACATTTATAATGTTACAAAAGATTTCTATTTCATATAAATGCTGTTCTTTTCAACTTTCTATTAATAAAAGAATCCTCAAAAAGAAAATGTATCACAATTTCCACAAAAATATGAAGCAGCTCAACTGTTTTCAACACTGATAATAATAAGAAATGTTTCTTGAGCAGTAAATCAGCATATTAGAATGATTTCTGAAGGATCACGTTACACTGAAGACTGAAGTAATGATGCTGAAAATTCAACTTTGATCACAGGAATAAATTACATTTTTTAAATATAAAAACAGTTATTTTAAATTGTAATACTATTTCACAATATTACTGTATTTATTGCCCTTTTTATCGAATAAAAGCAGCCTTGGTGAGACTTCTTTCAAATATATTTAAAAGTCCACAAACTTTTGAATGGTAGTGTATTATTTTATAAAACTTTATAAAATATCTGCAATAAAAAGACACTCAAGAGAATCAAGATTTGATCTATGAAAACTTTCTACAATAGCTGTTATGGTGGAATTTAATTATCAAAACCCAGCAGCAAAAACATCTTGATGAAGTGGATAGCTTCAGAAAGTATTATTAAATTAAGGGAGATTTGCATTGATTTCAGTGTTTGCAATCCCTCTGCAACAATGCATCAAATAAAAAATACGATCAGTACGTTTTGCACGTGTGATGAATAAACAGCACTGCTGCACCACTCTGCCTCTGTCTGCTGTCTATATCTACATGCATATATACTTCTCTCCCAGTGTAGTTAAAATAAGTGTAATGCCATGAGCAAAAGTGATGCTTGTCCTCTCAAACAGCACTAATCATGTCGGTTCAAATGGGACATTAATTAAATCTGCTCACAGCCACCTGCTGTCTTCCATTACAGAACGTCCTGTGTGGCCGCTCTCGTCTGAATTGATCATGTATGTAGTTGTGTCTGTATAAGCAAGGGATCAGAAAGCGGGAAGGACATCCATGCAATTACACAAGCCAGCCACCAGACAAATAATTTGGCACCAAAGGCTGAGATCTGTGAAAAGCTGTCAAAAAAATATACAGCACAGGGAGAGAAAGTATGGCAGCTCTCTGCTTCTTTTTTTCTCCCGTCTGGCTTTGTGGATTTCCTTCCACTCTTCCTCTCATTAGCTGCTCAACATTAAAACTGTCTTGTGGTCGCAGTGTTTGGCAGAGCTGAGGGCGCTGATGGACGAACGGGGGGGGTGGGGACAATTAAAACGACAATGTGGTGCCATTGGAGTGTGGAAATCAAGCATTTGCTTAATGCTTAATGGTGGCCAATTAGACAGCGCTCGACAGTAATTACGTTTGCACTTGATCGTCCAAGTGTGTGTCTCAGTGTGTGTGTGGGGGCTTCTTCGGGGGTGGAGAGTGATGAGATGAGCATGGAGGAACAACAGACTCATTTGAGTTTGAATAAATAAAGTTTACGAAGCTCCAAGACTGTGTGTCAGACTTGATGTTGACCTTCTGCTGCTTCCGCTACTGTTATTAACACTTTGCATAATGAATGTAAAGAGAAACGGCAGCTCATGTCATCTGCAGAAATCATTCTGGCAGAGAAGAGGATGATGCTAAAATAATAAAGTACCATAAACTATATGATCTGCACGATACTTCACTTAATGACAATTAAGACACAATAAAGGAAAGGAAAAAATAATAATAAAAATAATAAATAAGCTTTCGAAAGTTAAAATTAAAAATGTAAAAGTTAAAATACACACACACACACATAAACACATACATACACACATATATATATATATATATATATATATATATATATATTAAACACCACTATAAAATAAAAAACATTTTGGGGAGTCGCTCCATAATACATTTAACAAATTAAACAAAATTTGCCTAGTCATAAAAAAGTCAAATGATCTGATATTTTATTAAATTTAATGACCTTGACACCTTGATTTCTCTTTGATATAATTTATTATTTTATTTAGTTTTACTACATGTTGGTTGCAACAAAATACTTTCATTTGGCAGACAAACTTTTTTCTTTAATTGTGTTTTTGTTTGTTTGATTTTTTAAACACTTATTTCTTAGGAAATAATTATAAAATATCAACTTTTTACTTTAATTCCCCCAAAAATGTTAAATAAAAAAATGAATAAATAAATAAAACATATCATATTAATTAAAAATAATAATAAAAAAAAACATGTAACAATGTATTTAAGTCACCATAAGTATGAATTGCATTTTTTTAATGTATTTTTTAATGAATTAATAGATGTGAATAAAAACAATTATTTACCATGTCAATGATTCACATCGTAGTGCAAACTCTGGCTGTTATAATCAGCAGTAAATGTCACATTCTGACATCCTCACTGACACACATAATTAAAATTGTGCTGTGCATTTAAAGCAAAGCCCTTGTGCTTCTGTTGGAAATGTTTTGTCTGGAGTGTCTACAGTCAGTCAAGCGGCACAAAAGAGGACATCATAGTACCAGAGACATCTCTGACAGGTGCTGTGTCACACCTGGACCGTACAGGAAACAGTGTCATCCAAATCCTGTCCTGCTACAAACAGGTGAGAACTGACAACGTCGCTCTCTTATAGACAACGAGCAATTAGAGAGAAACAAACCTGCCCTGAAGTGACACAAAACAAATGTGTGATGTGTTTCCACATAGTTTGAAGCGCTAATCATTTTACTATGGCCATAATTTGTGTTGACCTCTCTGATTAGCAGAGAGTTGAGACAAAGTTCATCTCCTCTACTCATGATACAGTGGGTACGGAAAGTATTCAGACCCCCTTCAATTTTTCACTCTTTGTTATATTGCAGCCATTTGCTAAAATCATTTAAGTTAATTTTTTTTCCTCATTAATGTACACACAACACCCCATATTGACAGAAAAACACAGAATTGTTGACATTTTTGCAGATTTATTAAAAAAGAAAAACTGAAATATCACATGGTCCTAAGTATTCAGACCCTTTGCTGTGACACTCATATATTTAACTCAGGTGCTGTCCATTTCTTCTGATCATCCTTGAGATGGTTCTACACCTTCATTTGAGTCCAGCTGTGTTTGATTATACTGATTGGACTTGATTAGGAAAGCCACACACCTGTCTATATAAGACCTTACAGCTCACAGTGCATGTCAGAGCAAATGAGAATCATGAGGTCAAAGGAACTGCCTGAAGAGCTCAGAGACAGAATTGTGGCAAGGCACAGATCTGGCCAAGGTTACAAAAAAATTTCTGCTGCACTTAAGGTTCCTAAGAGCACAGTGGCCTCCATAATCCTTAAATGGAAGACGTTTGGGACGACCAGAACCCTTCCTAGAGCTGGCCGTCCGGCCAAACTGAGCTATCGGGGGAGAAGAGCCTTGGCGAGAGAGGTAATGGCTGCAATATAACAAAGAGTGAAAAATTTAAGGGGGTCTGAATACTTTCCGTACCCACTGTACATAATGCACCAATCAGCCGAGTCATATATGGAATAAAAAAATTACTAATCAACACCTCTATGAGATCTGCTCATCACATTAACAAACGGATCATAATAAATCTCAACCAGAGCGTTGATTAGTGCCATTTAAATATAACAGCTTAACCCAGATATGAGTGACATCAGCATCGCATTTAACACACCAGCAGACAAAACTGTCAAGAAACTTTTTTTGAGGACTGTGGTAATTTGGTGCAAAATATTTTTTAATACCCTTTATATAATAACTGCAATTAAACATCCTTATATCAGTAAGAAATGTCTGATTGATGTGTAGTGGATTTGACCCCAAATCAGCTTAATTATACAGGACGTTAGAGCTGAAAATCTAGAGGGAATTGTGATTTTTCTGATTAAAATTGTAATTCCGATAAAAAAAATAAAACAATGCTGTTCCAGTTTGAAGGGCTGCACAATTTAGCCAAAAAAGTTATGATTATATATATACGAGTAGAAAATAATAATAATAATAATAATATTATAAGAATGTTATTATGAATATTTACTATTATTATTATTAGTTATTATATAAAATATTAACAAAAATAAATTACTATTAGAAAATTTCACTGAAATATTTTTTAAAAGTGTTTAAAAAATAATAAGATTTTCTTTACAGTAAAATTGTAAAATTACAGTGCAGTGCCTGTTTGAAGGTCTGCAAAATTTAACTAAATATGACTTAAAAAAACAACAAAACAGGTTAATATTATTAACTATTTATAATATTGTTAGTATTATTAATAATAATTAGGGATGCACCGATACCACTTTTTCCAGTACTCGCCCGATACCGATACTTTTATTTTTGGTACTT
>NW_015555730.1:1533678-1537607 GCF_001515605.1 Sinocyclocheilus anshuiensis
ATACCGATACCAGTATCGGTGCATCCCTAATAATAATAATAATAATAATAATAATAATAATAGTAAATACAAATATTACAATCAGAAATATAGCTACATTTTTTTTGTAAAATTACAAAAAAAAAGATAATCATTTTATTTTACAGAACAACTGTACAATTACAATAGTAATATGTATGGCCAGGGGCAGTTTCTTCATTAGGGCGATTGGGCGACGCGCCACCAAAGTGCAAAAGGGAGGGATTTTTTTCTGTCACATTCAACCACAGCTGTCACCGTTCTAGACTGTTTGTTCCAAAAGGGTCTGGCTGCAGACTTGCACTTGCACTCTCAGACTTGCACTCTCAGACACTTGCACTTCCGCTAGCGACGTCACTTGCAGTCTTTATTATTTTTTATTTTGTTCTATTTGTTGATTACTTTTTGTTTGAATCTCTCAACATTTTACAACAGTAGCCAGGTGGTGAAGACACATTAAGCCATATTAAGTGTTTATGTTTTTCTAGAGGAGCAAAACGCTTAACGAGAGACTTTGTGCGTTGTGTTCATATTCTGCTGTTCTGTAGCCACGGATTTGTGGGTCTTGTCTTTTTCTTGCAGGACCCTGTATGTTATAGTACTAAATTAGTTTTAATTGTACTGTTGTAAAATGTTGAGAGATTCAAACAAAAAGTAATCAATAAATAGAACAAAATAAAAAATAAAAAAGACTGCAAGTGACGTCGCTAGCGGAAGTGCAAGTGTCTGAGAGTGCAAGTCTGAGAATGCAAGTCTGAGAGTGCAAGTGCAAGGCTGCAGCCAGACCCTTCTCGTTTGTTCTGCCTCTGGATATATCGAGAATCGTCCCCGGTGTTCTCATAGACTTCAAAACAAAGATTTTTTTTCCTGAACCGCAGGCACTGCAATGTAATCACTATGAGTTCTGGGAGGGCTAGCTCTAACGTGATTTCGTCATCATACGTAACCTTAACCTTGTGCAGCAATTGGTGGGAACAAACATACCTCTACAAATAAGAAATATGAAGTCAGGACTAGTCTGTATGGGCTGAATAAAGCAAAGCAGTAAAGTTTTGATGGATGACGGTTGTAATGGAGGTAAAGACGATTACAGTGACATGCAGGAGTCGTACATTATTAGACACACGCGAGTCCGTTATTATTAGTGTGCAAACAAACAATTATCTGTTTAAAATGTTTCAAGTCTTACTACTTTTGTTATAATGGGATAAAGCATGTATGCTAAAATATTTGGAATGTTTTGCCCTACCTAGCACATTTTTCACCAGCCGCCACTGTTTATAGCTGTTGATCTTTAAATGTTAAACTATAGAGCTTATATTTTGGTGGAAAGCTTCTCTTTTGTTCACAACAGGCAGCTTAAAAGCGCTTCTCACTTTTCTTACAAAATGCGCGTTAAAGCGACCCAAAACTCAAAGCAGATGCAGAGATGAAGTTGGCATGGAGCGAAACGAGCTGCTCTGAGAACCTGAAAACATGGCTCATGAGCTGCTCATGTGTAAATGAACAAAGCACTGCGCTTCACTCTAAAACACGCAGCACATATTTATTTAATTAAATCACAGATTTCGTGATTCAGTAATCACACTAAGCCAAAATCACAATTTTGGTTTTGTTTTGATTAAACGTGCAGCCCCACAGGATGTCCTTAAAGGGTTAGTTCACCCAAAAATGAAAATTCTGTCATTAATTACTCACCCTCATGTCGTTCCAAACCCATAAGACCTTCGTTTTCATCTTCAGAACACAAATTAACGTAATCAGCGTTGTTTACATTCAGCATGCGCGCGCTTAAACAGCGCTGATTACGTTCTGGGATACTCTCCAAAATGGCGGAAGACAGTAACTAAGGGAGAAGAATTGTTGAATAAAGTCGTTATTTTTGTTTTCTTTGAGCACAAAAAGTATTCTCGTAGCTTCGTAAAATTACGGTTGAACCCCTGATGTCACATGGACTATTTTACAGATCTCCTTGATAAATTTCTGTGCATTGATCGTGATATTATCCTTGCTGTCTATGGGAGGGTCAGAGAGCTCTCAGATTTCATCAAAAATATCTTAATTTGTGTTCTGAAGATGAACGAAAGTCTTACGGGTTTGGAACGACATGAGGGTGAGTAATTAATGACAGAATTTTCATTTTGGGGTGAACTAACCCTTTAAGACCAACTAGTTATTCAAAAAAACCCAACGACTAGTCACTTTTGCAAACATCCCTTCATAACTGGTGTTTGAAGCATGCAAGACTCACCTGCGCGTGCAGCAATAAGGTGAGTGGTGCGGTTTTGGTCTTTGGCATTGAGCACCAGGGTCTTGCCAAGCTTGGCACCCAGCGCCTTGGTGTGGTACCACTCCCTCGTGCGCTCCATTGGGTAGTTGGTGGGATACAGGCCGCTGAAGATGATGGTGGTGCCCGCCAGCGCGCAGCCCTTCAGTTCAGGAATGATCTTCCGTATGTCCGGACTCTCTGAACTCTCTTTCCTGAGGAAGGCCTCGTAGCGTGAGTAATACTCACTGTGGACGCGAACCAAAACCTCCTCCAAGTAAATCAAGTGGTCATCCTGGTCAATGTCTTCCTCATCATCCTCATCCTCCATACTGTGATCTAAAGACTCCTCACCCATGGTGACGCCTGACTGCTCACTGTTTTGAGACTCCGTTTCCACTTCTTTCTTGTCGGAACAGCCGTTGCCCAAATCACCTAGATCCTCGGGATCTGTTTCTGGGACACCGTCCCCCTCTGTCCTCTGTTTGTCCCCTTCCCCACCATCCTCTTTGCTTTTACACTCCTCTGTTTTTGTTTGGCTTTGTTTGGCTTCGCCATCGCTGTCAGATAATCCCGTTTTACCCTCGTTTTCGCTGTCGCTGGAAAGGTCAAAATCCAGGTCGTTGGCAGCAGCGTCAGCGTTTGGGATGTCTGTCTCACCTGAGAAACACGTAACACCTGAGCTGCCCTCCCCCTCCGCTTTCACATTACACTTGTCATTTAAATCTGTGCTGTCAGTGGGCCGTTCCCCTGCGGGATGAGTCCTCTCATTGGCTGATGCTCCCTGAGTGGCGGTGGCAGAGAGGGACGACTCCTCATGCCCAGTTTTTCGGTCCTTGCTGGATTTCCTGAGGCTGTTTCTCTGTTCCTCCAGTCCTGACGATTCAGAGTTCTCTTCAGGCCGACCAGCCTGGTTACCTACAGCATGATAACAGAAATTATGCTTAAAGTACAACTCTTGAGTAACAATTTGCGTCTTAATGAAGCAATTCTTTACTGAATAATTTTAAACGTCTTACTTGAAGCACTTCTACTGTATATAAAATGAATTGTACAAATAGTTGTAATACAGAGTTAAAAATAAATAAAAAATATTTATAAAAAATATTGCATATATTTGCATTGCATACAAAGGGTTTCAGACCTACTAGAGCTGGGGCCCACTAGGGTGCAGTGCTACAGTGGCATGCAAAAGTTTGGGAACCCCTTGCAGAATCTGTGAAAATGTGAATAATTTTAACAAAATAAGAGAGATCATACAAAATGCATGTTGTTTTTTTTATTATTACTGTCCTGAGTAAGATATTTTACATAAAAGATGTTTTCATATAGTCTGAAATGTGAAATTATAAACTGAATTTTTTTAAATAACCCCCTTCAAAAGTTTGGGAACCCTTGGTTCTTAAAGGTGACATATCATGAAAATCTGACTTTTCCAGGTTTTAAGTGCTATAATCAGGTCCCCGGTGCATCTACCAACCAAGGAAACGTGAAAAAATTAACCCAGTCACTTTGCTTTGGTAAGCCTTTTTCTGCAAGCATCTGAAAAAAAGAGCACGTCTGATTTCGCTCCCCTAGTGACATTGCAAAGGGATCTCATTATAATATTACCGCCCCTTAATCTGTAAGTTTACACCCACGGCGC
>NW_015555730.1:1537850-1538415 GCF_001515605.1 Sinocyclocheilus anshuiensis
AAAACGCCCTCACCCGCCATGATTTAAAACGCCGTATAAACATACTGTAAACATTGTGTCAACTTATTTCGCAAGTATGGAGAACAGCGATAGATGGACGGACGCTGAAGTGCAGGCACTTGTAGCAAATGTAGCACTGCCAGTTGTCGTTGGAGATTCTTAGTCCTCCTTTCCGTTCTTTCAATCGCTTTACGTATACGTCGACTTTCCATGTCCATTATTGTGAAACCCGCGAGACACAACAAAAACACAGCTCCGATCACAGCGTCCTCCATCCTCCTGTTGTTAACGTTGTTCTTCTTTGTTTCTGTTCTTGAACGCCACACACAAATGATGTCGCTGTCGACCAGCTTACGTCACTTCTTAGTACACACTCTCGGTGCGAATGCAACCCTTTAAATGGTACTGGAAAATAGTTCGCGCAAAATCGTCCCAGTACTTTAGTACTGTACATTTAGTTAACATTTAGAACTAAAACGGTGCGAAAGGCCCTATTGATGTTGCTAAAAAAAACATTATTTTGTGTATTTGGTGTAATGCAATGTGTTTACGCAGTTTAAGGTTA
>NW_015555730.1:1538664-1541696 GCF_001515605.1 Sinocyclocheilus anshuiensis
CTGACTTTTCCAGGTTTTAAGTGCTATAATCAGGTCCCCGGTGCATCTACCAACCAAGGAAACGTGAAAAAATTAACCCAGTCACTTTGCTTTGGTAAGCCTTTTTCTGCAAGCATCTGAAAAAAAGAGCACGTCTGATTTCGCTGCCCTAGTGACATTGCAAAGGGATCTCATTATAATATTAGCGCCCCTTAATCTGTACGTTTACACCCACGGTGCTGTCATTTGGATTTTGCAAGCGACAACGGTGTAATGCCATGGCAAAAGTTTGAGCAAAACATGCTAACTGTTCTGTCTTTGGCTGCAGAGGCCAAGAGCCCGACCGATATTAGGGGGTAAAAAAAGACCGATATCGATATATCGGCCGGTATTCTTTATGTGTAGGCTATATAACAGTACAGTATAGTCAAAAGTTTGGACACACTTCCCATTCGTGTGTCCACACTTTTGACTGGTACTGTATATAGAATACAGTATATACATAAACACATTTTTTTGCAATGATAACTCAAATGTGGTGATCAAACACTTATAATGATGTGACAAACATAGGCCTATATAGTGGAGACAGGGTATTTAACAATTTAACAATAAACTTTACTATTCAAAATGGATTTAACAATTTAACAATACACTTTATTATTCAAAATGAGTCATCAGTGCACTTAACAGTAAACTTTACTTATTATAAATAACTTAAAAAACACAAATAGAACTAAATATATATAACATGAATTAAGAAAATAAACAAGGTAACTGTGTAGGGCAAGCAAGCTATACTGCCAAACCAACAGGGGCAGGTTAATGCAGGAAGCACAGCTTTTTCAAATGTAAACATCTAAAATGAATAAATAATAATAATGAATAATATTTTTTCACAAATTCTGTGTTGTGTATTTTCTGGTAATCAAATGAACATGCAGAACATGAGGATTCGTATTTAAAATAGTTTTTTGCAGTTTAATATTCACAGACACTAGTCTATAATCGCGATTTGATTTAAGTCTACTGACCTGTTTTTTATTTATTCATTAAAAATATTTATACAGTACGCGTTATACAGTAAATTCTGTTTTTATGAATGGATTCCACGATTCCGTCTGCGTTTTCCGCATCACGGAAATCACAGGGCCCTACTAATGTAGCAAATGAGTATGATAAGCTCATTGTGAGAGTAAAAGACAGGGACATTGTTTGTTTACTTTATAGCATTGAGTCTCACCAACTAGGTGGCAACGTAGCATTAAATCACCATTCAACAGACTCAAGCCACGACCGCACTGCCGTCTATTGGACTGCAGAAAGATACTTACTTTTCAATCTGCTAAGTTACTGACTGTACTGACAAACTATGCTGACACACCATGTCTACACTGGATGCGACAAAGCGACTGTTGAAAATCATTTGTACTGTGTGTCAGTACGTCATAAATAGAACGAGGCATCAGTTTACTGTCGCCAGTGTAGAGCTTGCGTCCGGTATAGACACCCAGTTAGGAAATGTGATGTGACCGATGTGATAAGCATGAGTTCTGGGCCGCGGCGTGGCCGGTATAAACACAAGCATTGACTGAGTGGCCGCAATCAGCTCCAGTAGCCGTGGAGCCTTATGCGCCGCAGACACGTGCAGTGATGCAGAGATCAGCTCTAACATCACTGAATCTGCCGTTAAAAATTAACCATACATTCATCATATCATCATGCAAAACTAAGAATTAGAATCATTGTAATGTGACGATCAAATGTAGGTGCGGTGGGTGGTGGGCAGGTAATTTATTTGAAGTAGCGGTCTCGGGTGAATTTTGAGCTCATCCGCGCATCTCTACACTACACTGACCTGGGTCGCCAGTAGCAAACAATGGAGCGTGCGCTCTGCTGGACAAACTAAGTAATTACACCATTTAGAAGCATTTCATCTGCATTATATGTTCCGTAAAAAAAATTTAATATCGGCGGCATATTTGCCGAAACCGATATATCTGCGACAGGCTCATATTGGCCGATAATATCGGCAAAACGATATATCGGTCGGGCTCTAGTTTAAACTAATATGGTTTAAAACGCATGATTTCAGCTCGATAAACATGATAATCAGAACCAAAACAGATGTTTTTTAGCAGGTACGAGCTGTAATGGCGCAGCTCTATTCTGGAAAAGGGGGCGGGGAGCAGCAGCTCATTTGCATTTAAAGAGACAGGCACGAAAAACAGCGCGTTTCTGCTTCCACCCAGAATAAGCATTTTCAAAATGATATAATAAATTATCTGTGGGGTATTTTGAGCTGAAACTTCACAGACACATTCTGGGGACACCAGAGACTTATATTACATATTGTAAAAAGGGGCATAATATGTCTCCTTTAATACTGTGTGTGGTTACCTGTAGGGTTGGGCGATGTCTACAAAATTGGAGTTAGGGGGTGTGCCCGAAGCGTGAATCCTTACAAGGGAAAACAAATAATGATTCCTAACACCATGTCTACACTGGACACGAGCGGTGTGACAAAATACTATAGAACCACTGATCTATAATAGAAATTCATTATATATTGATCAGTGTATAGAACTCATTATAATCAGTGATGCTGTCTACACTGGATGCAGCACGGCGCGGCGCGGCGCGGCGCGACACGACACGACACGACACGACACGACAAATCTCCGACATTAAACTGCTGACACAAATTTCAAATGATTTTCAACGGTAGCTTTGTCGCGTCCAGTGTAGACAGACTCTAGCTGATGCGGCGCGACACGACAGATCGCGTCCGGTGTAGACACGGTGTAACGGTTGTCTGTTACATTACAGTACATAAAATTTCACTTATCACATAAACAGAGTAAGGAGAGATGACTGAGGCGATGGCGAATGATTTGCAGATCCTCATACCACTGACAAACATATGAATTGATGAATGAATGAATGATGCATTTATATAGCTGACAAACATATAATCTTTTAAAATGTGTGATAAGTACTGCCGCTCCATAGTATAAACAGAGTACGTGCGATCGCAAATCTCGAAAGTGAAA
>NW_015555730.1:1541861-1549905 GCF_001515605.1 Sinocyclocheilus anshuiensis
CACATTCTGGGGACACCAGAGACTTATATTACATATTGTAAAAAGGGGCATAATATGTCTCCTTTAATACTGTGTGTGGTTACCTGTAGGGTTGGGCGATGTCTACAAAATTGGAGTTAGGGGGTGTGCCCGAAGCGTGAATCCTTACAAGGGAAAACAAATAATGATTCCTAACACCATGTCTACACTGGACACGAGCGGTGTGACAAAATACTATAGAACCACTGATCTATAATAGAAATTCATTATATATTGATCAGTGTATAGAACTCATTATAATCAGTGATGCTGTCTACACTGGATGCAGCACGGCGCGGCGCGGCGCGGCGCGACACGACACGACACGACACGACAAGACAAATCTCCGACATTAAACTGCTGACACAAATTTCAAATGATTTTCAACGGTAGCTTTGTCGCGTCCAGTGTAGACAGACTCTAGCTGATGCGGCGCGACACGACAGATCGCGTCCGGTGTAGACACGGTGTAACGGTTGTCTGTTACATTACAGTACATAAAATTTCACTTACCACATAAACAGAGTAAGGAGAGATGACTGAGGACGATGGCGAATGATTTGCAGATCCTCATACCACTGACAAACATATAATCTTGTATGTGTGGTAAGTACTGCCACTCCATAGTATAAACAGAGTACGTGCGATTGCGAATCTCGAAGGTGAAAGTGAAACTAAAAAGCGATCGTGCATTCAAAAGCACAATGCCAGGTATAATAGCGGCTCCCTGATGCCCGAAATATATATGTAGTATAATTACCCAATGATATAACTGCGAGGAAAAATATTTTTTTGGGGGGGATGGGGTGATGTCAAAATTTTTCTTATTTTGTTGAAATATAACTTTTTTCCATTTAGCACTGCCCTTTGGAAGCTACAGAAGGTACTTGCATGTTTCCCGGAAGACAAATTAAGTACAATTTACCTTGATCTTCAAATTAAAAAATTGTAATGCATCGTGTTTCCTTCTGGAGCATCAGTGAATGTTTGAACCCTTTTTTAATAGTTGTGTTTGAGTCCCTAAGTAGTCCTCAGTGTGAAAAGATGGATCTCAAAATCATACAGTCACTGCGACTCATGAACAACTATCACAAAACAAAAAAAAACAGTCGTGGATCATCCAGGTAACCACACAGTATTAAGAACCAAGGATTCCCAAACTTTTGAAGGGGGTTATTTTAATAATTTAAGCTTTTTTTGTCTTGTGGACTATATCTTGCTCAGGACAGTTATAAATAAAAAAAATAACATGCATTTTGTATGATCTCTCTTATTTTGTTAAAATTATTCACATTTTCACAGATTCTGCAAGGGGTTCCCAAACTTTCACATGCCACTGTATTGTAGTATCATCGAGATGCTACATTTTTTATTATTAATACTTTAAAGTCTGTGTAAAGTAAATTCTGAGAACTGCTTCTAAACCCATTATAAATGTTAGAAATGCATTGCTGAAACATCTTACAAAGACTGTGAACTATGTAGTAATTAATTGTGGAGTTAGTCCATTAAACAGTTTTTCACCATTTTCGTGATCAGGATTTTTTGGGCGGGGCTAAAATCGTGACTCGATGACGCAATCGAGCCACTGAGCACGGCCCCTTTCCCAACACTACAAGACGTGTTCGACTTGAAACAGCGCTGCGCAGACCGATTGGTGCTTGACATCAAAGTACTGTGAGAGCTATAGAGAGCAGACAGCTCCTTATGCTTTTGAATCTCTAGCTAGCTATGCCTTCCTCACATAAATGCATAATACCTGGTTGCTATCATTTACAAAACAGCTCGGTCTCCTTATTTAAATTAATCTGCTAGAGGAAGACAGCTGAGAGAGATGGCAGCTTTCCCGCTAGTGGGCGTGGTTTCAGCGCAGCCAGTGGGCACACCCCCAGCATTTGAGAGCAGAGAATACTGCTTATTTTTTCAAGATTTTGATACCTTATTTTATTTACTTGGCAGTTTTTTTTGGGGCATTAAAATTTGGCTGGATGGTTAAACACATTTTTCTGTGGTGTGACAAACTCAGAACACACATTTAAAGGCACAATATGTAAGATTGTTTTATTAAAATATCCAAAAACCACTAGAACAGTGTTATATATTTTGCTGACTTGTGTACTTACAATATGTTTTGAAGAATGTTTAAATCCAGAGAAATAAGCTATTTTAACTAGTGACACGGACCGTGTCTATAGTGTCATTGTGTCGCCTGCCAATGACGTCATAACCCCTCGATTTCCGTTTTGTTTCGTAGAAAACAATGTAGATTTTTTTTAATCACCCCCCATGTTTATAGTATTTAAGAATTATTTGAGACAATACTCAAAAACTTTGTCAAAAATAAAAAATAAAAAAGCTGGAATCTCGTTAGATTTATTTGAGAAATATAATTTATTATGTTTTTTATCCCCTGTGTTTAATCTATATTTATTAATATAGATGGTTTAAAGAATGAATGTTCTTTGTTTAATGGTATTTTTTTGTTCTTTTTATTTTTATTTATTTTTTTTATTCTGTGTAAGTCTAAGCCCATCTTAAAACTGTTGTCTTTGAATGTAAGTTGTATGCCAATTTGTGCTGTAAACTTGTCATTTTTTGTTATACTTATAAAAAAAAAAAAAAAAAGTTTTGTAGAAAACATGGAAACACCAAAGACGCTTTAATATGTTGTGTGTTTTAATAGACCGGTGACGACCGCACAGAGTAGCATTATAACAGAACTTTCAAATGTATCTAGTATAATAAAACAGCGCTGCTTTTTCCCCCACATACGCATGACCGGAAGGAGCGGAAGCGGTCGACTGTGGCATAATAAAAGCTCCGCTGCTTTCGAGCCGTGTGTCGCGCTCGTTCAGCAGCCTTGTTTCGCTTCGACGGCTTTCAGCCTCACCCTGCTTCATTCTACTACGTTAATAAATCATTAGCTCATCCATGAACATGATTTCTGCCCGAGTCCCGTCGGATTGCATCGGCTGTGGGGATGAAGACCACAACTCCCATGATTCCACATTCAGTCACGCCGTCATCAAACTACGCCTTTGATTCTTTGTTTGTTTTGAATACGTGCCCTCTAGCGGCGAAAATTACATACTGTGCCTTTAATGTTGCTTTACACGGACTTTAAATAGTCTTAATTTTTTATCTTAATCTTTATCTTAAAATCTTAATTTTGGAGTCATGGAGTCATTAAATGTTTGCTGAAGAACATTAAGCTCTTAAAATGTCTGGAATCCTGAAATTGAATTATTTTACTTTTAATTATTTAACTAGGAGACTAAGAGTGCCCATAGATTAAAGTAATTTTAAAAATAATAGGGCTAGGGAGGGACAAAAGGTTGAGAACCACTGTACTAGACCACTGGTTGGTCAGACAACCATTCACTAATTTATTTTTTTAATAGTTTTGTACATCTCTCACAAGATATATAGACAAAAGGTCAACCACAAACATGCTTTAACCTTCAAAAGAGAAGCTCCACTTGAACCCCACTTAACCCAGTGAACGGAGTTCACAAACAGACATTTCTAATGTTCTTGTAACTTTGTTTCCCGTGTGTCCAGCCCACAGGGACTCACTTCAAACAGCTCTTGACAGACAGAGCCTCTGCATAGGCTGTGAACTTTCTTTAGTTTGTGCAGGAGCAAATCAGTTTAATAGATCCCGCTGCTGGTTGGTACGTTGACCTCCGCTGGCAGCGTGTTTCCTGTAGCTGCTGTAAAATGCAGTGCGCTCCTCTCCTCTGGTAAGCAGATTATTTCAGAGCTCACAGAGAGAGGTCACGTACACGCACCTTTATTAAAACACCACCATCGCTTCTTATTAAACCCTCCCTGCTGGAGAGCGAGCGGAACTACTTTCCCACCCAAAAAAAGTTTTGCAATTTAAACGAAATCTAATTTACTTCTTCAGTAATACTTGTGAGCAATATTCATCTGTAATAAAATTAACCAGGAAATACTCAAAAGAATTCACATTGATAGACTGAACAGAAGACGAATAGCTGTGTTCCAATATCTAGTGAGCCGACCGCATTTTAAGGCATCATGCGTGAACTCCTGTCATGACGACTGCTCCAAACAGCCTTGTTTATTCACTTTAACCAAATTTTTAAAGGAATAGTTCACCCAAAACTTAAAATGTGTTAAAAATGTGCTCACCCTAAGGTCAACCAAGATGTAGATAAGTTTGTTTCTTTATCAGAACAGATTTGGAGAAATTTAGCATTACATCATCGCTTGCTCACCAATGGATCCTCTGCAGTGAATGGGTGCCGTCAGAATAAAAGGCGTTTTAACCATTGCTTCTGGTCAAAATCCATAATCAATAATAAAGTTTCCTCCAGTGAAAACAACCATCCCCTGATGTTCTTTCACATCAAAATCCACTAACATATTTGTGACCCTGGAGCAGAAAACCAGTCTTAAGTCGCTGGGGTATATTTGTAGCAATAGCCAAAAATACATTGTATGGGTCAAAATGATTGATTTTTCTTTTATGCCAAAAATCATTAGAATATTAAGTAAAGATCATGTTCCATGAAGATATTTTGTAAATTTCCTACTGTAAATACATCAAAACTTAATTTTTGATTAGTAATATGCATTGCTAAGAACTTCATTTGGACAACTTTAAAGGCGATTTTCTCAATATTTTTATTTTTTTGCACCCTCAGATTCCAGATTTTCAAATAGTTGTATCTCGGCCAAATATTGTCCAAACAAACCATACATCAATGGAAAGCTTATTTATTCAGCTTTCAGATGATATATAAATCTCAATTTCAAAAAATGAACCCTTATGACTGGTTTTGTCAAAGCAGCAAATTTGTTGCAAAATCTGCATGTGGAAATCTTTTATTCCAATTCGTGTAGATTCCTATTGAAAAAACTGGATTTGTTCTTTGAGACGCTCTTTTCACAATTCACTTTAGCTCAGGATTCTGCCTTAGAAGTTAGCATGCTATACAGACAGAAGACACTAGGGATAATGTCCAGTTTGCCGAGCTTTATCATTAATTAGAGTCGCTGGGAAAAAAAACATTACCTTTTCTGGCCATCTGGGCCTCTCGTGAGCCCGGTGGGGCGTTGATGTCACCGGTGCCCTGGAAGTAGATGTATTTCTTCACTGTGATGAGGTTGGGGGCGAACTTCCAAACGTCCTCTCGGTCGTCTATGATGCACACCATGGAGTCTCCACAGGGGAACAAATTTCTAAAAAAAAAATAAATAAAAAATAAGCACACAGTTTTACTGTCATACTGACATTTTTAGACGCTCATATTTAGTAGCTGGTGGTTGGTTATGACTAAATGAACAGCACCCAGACAGTGCCAGCCTGCCAAGACCAAAATGTCAATGAGCATTTTATAACATTAACACTGGTACAATACCAAAAATAGTGTGGCCAAAAACGATTTAGACAATTAGCTGGTCTCAAAGTGATTTTTAGTGGATGTAGGAAGTCAGTTCTCCCAGATGTCCTTAGAGATGAACCACAGGTGCAGAAAATCTAATTAACTAACGTTAATTAACATCTCACAACCACAAAATGTCACAATGCAATGTAAAAAGTGTGTTTGTGCTGTCTGCCTTTCAAATAAATGCTGGGAAATTTTGTTATTCAGACATTTTGAAGTACATCTCGAGGGTCCAAACGCATCTGGGGTCTCTGGGTAAACAGCGTAATGAGTATAGATTTATCTGTGAATGTCTGGCGCATCTAAACAGCCCCCAAGAACATCTTTCCAACAGCTTGAGTTTTGAAATGGCAAACAAAGTCATTCACACTAATAGAAGCATTGGGCTGCAGAGGCTTGGCTTCTGTAGGTTTATCGACCTAAAGAGAGTAATCTGTGCACCGCTGAAGTCCGATCGTGACTGTCTTTGTATGATACCGGCTGCTCTGTGAGACTGTTCTTCCTTCAAGGTCAGTATGAGAGCTCCATACGAAACCCACACATATTAACAGTCCGACACGAGGAAAGAGAAGTGAATTGGATTTCCTCCAGCGTAGTTATTGCATAAAACAAGAAAAATCAAACAACTCTGGCTCGAAGACGTTTTTAAACGACCAATGCAGAATAACTAATGCTTAAATACTAAAAATATTAGCACTTGTTTAAATTTAACACACTGTTAAACTTTACAATTAACAAGATAGTAATGTAATGTAATGTAAACTTACATATGGTGAAAAAGGTAAGAAAGACTTAAGTTGTCATTTCAAATGATAAACTCAAAGTGCCTTTTTCAGGTCATTTTAATGATTAAAATGTTGAGGATTCAGTTTCAAATATCTTCTGAATGTTTCACCTCAAAGGAAATAACATGAAAAATGTACAAGAGAGAGAAACGCTTCACAGAAATGAGGCGTATTTTCAGAAAGAACGGAAAACAAACCACCCCAAAATGTTTTACAGGCTTAAAGTTTGTATAGTTCTCTTTTAAGCAAGTTCTTAAAGAGGGCACCCTTAAATCTTTTTCTGAATTAAAGTGAATTTGATATTGAAGATTTTTACAAGTACTTACAACTCAGACATTTGATTAAAGATCTTCTTGCAACGAGTCATCTCACTGGAACTATCTAAATTAGAAATCATTCTAGAGAACACGTCAATATTGAAAGGAAAAATATCTGAGATGTATGCAATCTTAAGAGTTCAAGCCGAGTCATCTTTAACTTCATTAAAAAGCGTATGGCAAAAAGATCTTGGTTGTAACTTTGATTATGATCAGTGGGATGTTGTATACAAGTGTGTCTTTTTCTCATTCTCTAGTAACAAAATAATTGAACAAAATTAAAATTTTATACCAAGAATATACTTGACCCCAGTTCGCCTTAGTAAGATGTATCCTGGTGCATCTGCTTTGTGCACATTTTTTGGAACTGCGAAAAACTAAAGGAGTTTTGGGATAGTGTACATTAGTTCTCTGTGGTTGTCCTGGGGAAGAAATAATCACAAGACTCCTTTAATATATCTTTTTGGGGAGGACTTAAATGAGATATCAGACCCTTTACTTATTAAAAGGGTAGGTCTGATTTCTTACGTATCTAAGAAATGTATTCTATTAAACTGGAAAAAGGAACACCCTCCAACATTTGAACTATTTAAAAATATCATAAAAGGACACACTGCATGTGGAATATTTAACATACAGTTTAAAAACAAAACCCACATCTTCTTACAGACCTGGAATATATATTTTTTAACCAATTATGAACCCTTTGACTCATGCCTATACAACTTAACATCCATCGTTATCACACTGACCATTCATGTGCTGTCATTTTATTTCAGTTTTAATTTGCAAACACAAATTGGATTTGATGATGTATGTTTTCATATTTGTATACTCTGATGCTACTTAATGTAGAATATTTTTTATTGTTTTGATTGTTGTTATATTGTAAATTGATAAATAAATAACAACAATAATAATAATAATAAAGTATGTATAGTTCTTCTGAATTATGAACTGAAATAAGATCATGCTGCATAAAAGAATACACTGAAGCCTTAAATGTATTCAGTGTTCACCGTATTCTTGATCTGTCATGCAGAGCCAAATGAATATAGATGTGGGTAAAAAGCAGGGGTCTGCGAAACAGCACCTTATATCTGCACTTGAAAGCACGTTTAGTCTTAAGTTGAATCAGAGCTGTTCTGATGCCCTTCAGAAATGCACGTCTCTTCTGTGCACGAGCACTTGACTTTTATCTTTTAACCTTTAAAAATTAATTCAACTCTAAAGAATAAGTACAAAAATAAGGAAAGAAAGAAAGAACATTTCTAATTATACTCTAAACAAGGAAATTATTTCCTGTTATGAAAATGTCAAGACAATGTGGAAATCACACACACACCGTTCAGATGTTCAGGGTAGGGCTGGGTATCGTTCAAAAATGTTCGATATCGATACCGATACCGATACCTTGACTTTGATACCGGTTCCTGAACGATACTTTTTTCGATACCAATTTTATGAAATCAATTTTAACAAGATTACATTATCTAAAAAAAAAAAA